>NC_134353.1:797632772-797889476 GCF_048569485.1 Anomaloglossus baeobatrachus | reverse complement strand
GAAAGAAAGAGAGAAAGAGAGAAAAGAGAAAGAAAGAAAAGAAAGAAAGAAAGAGAGAGAGAAAGAAAGAAAGAGAGAAAGAGAAAGAAGAGAGAAAGAAGAGGAGAAAGAAAGAGAGAAGAAAGAAAGAGAGAAAGAAAGAGAGAAAGAAAGAGAAGAAAGAAAGAGGGAGAAAGAAAGAGAGAAAGAAAGAGAGAAAGAAAGAGAGAAAGAAAGAGAGAAAGAAAGAGAGAAGAAAGAAGAAAGAAAGAAAGAGAGAAAGAAAGAGAGAAAGAAAGAGAGAAAGAAAGAGAGAAAAGAAAGAGAGAAAGAAAGAGAGAAAGAAAGAGAGAAAGAAAGAAGAAAGAAAGAGAAGAAAGAAAAGAAAGAGAAGAAAGAAAGAAAGAAAGAGAGAAGAAAGAAGAAAGAAAGAGAAAGAAAGAGAAAGAAAGAAAGAGAGAAAGAGAGAAAGAGAGAAAGAAAGAGAGAAAGAAGAAAGAGAAGAAAGAGAAAGAAAGAGAGAGAAAAGAAAGAAAAGAGAGAAGAAAGAGAAAGAAAGAGAGGAAAGAAAGAGAAAGAAAGAGAAAGAAAGAGAGAAAGAAAAGAGAAAGAAAGAGAAAGAAAGAGAAAGAAAGAAGAAAGAGAAAGAAAGAGAGAAAGAAAGAAAGAGAAAGAAAGAGAAAAGAAAGAGAGAAAGAAGAGAAAGAAAGAGAAAAGAAAGAAAGAAAGAGAAAGAAAGAAAGAAGAGAAAGAGAGAGAGAGAGAAGAAAGAGAGAAAGAAAGAGAGAGAAAGAGAAAGAAAGAGAAAGAAAGAGAGAAAGAAAGAGAGAAAGAAAGAGAGAAAGAAAGAGAGAAAGAAAGAGAAAGAAAAAGAAAGAAGAGAGAAAGAGAGAAAAGGAGATAGAAAGAAAAAAGGAGAGAGAGATCGAGAGAGAGAGACACTGTGATCACAGGCTGGCTTGTGCCCAACAGGATCCTGTCTATCAGCAATGCCAGAGTTCACATGCGTTTGCATGCAGTATAGTCAGGATCCAGTGACAAACAGTATTTGGACGCAGCTCAAAAACACTACAAGTAGCGTTTTTGAAAAATGTTAAAATACTGCAACTCGCTGGATCCTCACTAAACTGCACGCAAACGCACGTCAACGCATGTAGACGCGTGTCCATTGCAAATGCATTGAAATTAAAACGTATTTGCAGTGGATCCGGTTTTGCTGCAAAAAAACGTTCAGGACGCATGTTAAAAAAAACGTAGTGTGAAAGTAGCCTTATAAAGCAAGATACCTGCATGCACAGTGGGAGGATGGGTAGATTGCAAGAATCCTATTATCAGCAGGCACAATACAGAGTACAAGGAAAATATCCTCAGGCAATCACTTCTGCTAAATGGCAGAATCTAGACTTCAAACATCAAAAAGCAGTCTGTAATAAAGTGACCCATATACAGATCTTACATAATCCTTCAGCAGGGAATAGTTAAAATTTCCTTTAATTACATTCCTGAGCATTTTGGTTTTTCAGACTTTCTGTATGTACTGTAATTTATATTTCACTTAAGGTCAAGTGTTCACTCATGCAGATATCTGTACATTTTTATGGAGAAAACTGCAATCTGCTCTGTGACCTTCCACAGTGTCCTGTATTCATAAAAGAAATGTCAGATCAGACATCTATGGCAAATTCATTGAAAATGCAGAAAGGTGCTGGGACCCGCACCCATCATGAATAGTATAGCATGCGCTATTTTGTATTTTAAGCTCGCATGCTCCGCACAAAGAAAGGCCCCAATCTGCCAACATTTCCATGCAAAATCTGTAGAAATTAAAAAACATTCTGCCTATTCTTGTGGCTTTTTTTTTTTTTTACAATTAGAGTTATTTCTAATGCATACTAACAGAACAACTAAACCCTCAATCACATGTACTGTGTGCAGAACGTCGTCCATGCAGAAATCTATCAAATTTTATATGCAAGACAGACTCCCACAATGTTAGGCCTGCTTTACACGTTGCAATTAGTTGTACAATCGCATTTGCGATGTGACATGCCCAGGTTGCATATATGAGATGAGATTGCATCTCATTTGAGATGAGATGAGATTGTTGGCTGATATTGTTAGGCTGGGGGGGCTCCCCATAACGTGGAGCTCCCCATCCTGAGAATACCAGCCTTCAGCCGTATGGCTGTATCTGGCTGGTATTAAAATTGGGGGGGACCGCACGCCGTTTTTTTTAATTATTTATTTCACTGCACAGTATAGACACGCCCACCGGCTGCTGTGATTGGGTGCAGTGTGACACCTGTCACTCAGCGTGGGGGCGTGTCTCACTGTAACCAATCATAGGCGCCGGTGGGCAGGGAAAGCAGGGAATTCGAGATTGTTTAATGGGTGGCTGGCTTTTTCAAAACAGTAAAAGCCGCCTGTGAGGCAAATCCCGGGATATGAAGATGAATTATGACTCCAGTCATAATCCCTCATCACTCCCTGGCAGTGCCCCCCTCCCTTCTTGTTCTCAGTGTTCCACTTACACCTCCATGGCCATGTCCTGTGATATGGAAATGAGGTGGTGTGGGAACAATGGACACAGGATGACTCCCTGCCGTCACCCTGTAACAAGAGTTGTATCTCATTAGCAAGGCTATGGGAACTAGCTAGACAGAACGACTCCAGTAAAAAATGGTTCATATCTCGCAAGCCATATTTCCGATAAATATGGCAACCATAAAAATGGTGTCTCCGCATGCAGACGATGCCGGCACACCCTTTTTATGGGAGCAGGACATTGGGAAATGCCCAGGCGTGATATCAGCCAATGGGGAACTGGCAGACAGGTCATGAGTCCCCTCGTTCTGTAGCTAAATTCATAACTGTCACAATGAGAGCATTGGCGTCCGCCTACGGACGCTCCCAGGCAAAGTTATGGCCCATATTCCATGTTGTGGATTTTGTCCATAACTCCAGCCAGGGGTGGAGCAGTGCTCCCTGTGAGGTCACTAAGGTAGGAGGGGACCTGGATCTGCCCAGGTTGATAACCCTACTTCGGCCATTTTCCAGGGTTCTTTTCGCTGGGGGCACGTGTAGGAAACATCTGTGGGAAGGATCCTAGAAACCTGGGTACAGCGCCCCCCTGTGGCCAGACGCAACAAGGTAACTGCTGGAACTGTGTATGCCTGTTTGTAACCCATGCTTTGATTGTAACTGTACTCTGACATATGTATATTCTGTAGATTCCCTATTGTATATATTGTAGTTCTAGTGTGCTTTAGGCTGATTAAATTATATAATTAATCTTGGGCTGTTCTGTTATCTCGATCTTGAATCCCACGTCTGTGTGTTCGGCTAATAGTTACCGTAAATCGGTTGGTGGCAGCGAATTGTGCCAAGGATTATTGTGGGGAGGCCAGTGAGATTCGGGGAGATTTTATAATTCCGCCCGCGGAGGTCGGGGGAATATATACCTTACTCTCACCGGGGACCCTTCAATAATCGGCATAAGTAGTATAGCGGCCTCCTTGCTTATTGTCGGCAATTCCATAATTGGCCTGACTATAAGAGGGGCGCTAGAGAGCGCGTCACGTGCTCTGTCTGTCGGTCGGGAGGTATAAAGGAGGGGTGACCCCCCACTTGTTACCCCCCGATTGTGACGTACTGGTAGCCAGCGCGGGGGATTTCTGAGTGACCCCCCCGGTGGTTTGTAACATATTGGTGGCAAGCGGTGGGATCGAGATAATAGTGTGTGTGAGTGTGAGACCCATACTCCCAGACACTAAAGACTGCCTGCAGCAGCTGTGGCTGCTGGGGTCTTCAGACTAGCTCAACACTAGAGTGTCAGAGTGCAGATACTGTAAGGTGTGTGGAGGCATCAGGTGTCAGTCTTCGTGTCAGTGACCAAAAGTCTGCAAGAATGGCTGATGGCACCAGGAGCAGAGCTATGCAACTGGCCAATGCTAAGGCAGGAGCCGAAGAGAGGGAGGACGGTGCTGTGGACAGCAATGAGGAGGTTGCCCACGAGTCCTCCAGGAGCTCGACGCCAGAAAACCGTTCTGCCGAGGACATTGCGCAACCTGGCACTGATGGACAAGATGAGGAGCAGCTCACCCAAGGTTCCTCAACGAGCCAGATGCCAGCCCTCCGCTCTGAAAGGGACAGTGAATCGCCTAGCTCTGCAGCGTGCCGCAGATCACCACGTGCCATTCCACCGAGCCTGGGAGGCTCGGATAGCCTTCTTCAAATGGCTATGGCCCTTCTCCAAGCTGGAGACCAGAAGGGCTACAAGGAACTCCTGGCAGAGCGCAGGGCAGAGCGGCAGGCAGCGCGTGACGCTGAGGCTGCGGAGCGGCACGCAGAGCGTGAGGCTGCGGAGCGAGAGCGGCAGGCAGCGCGTGAAGAGCGAGAGCGAGAGCGACAGGCAGACCGTGACTACCAGCTGCAGCTAGCTCAGCTCCGGGCCCTCATCAGCCACATGTGACCTTCAAAACACCAAACTTCCAAAGGTCCGTGTTGAGGACTTCCCAGTGCTGGAGAAGGATGGAGACTTGGACTCTTTCCTGACTGCTTTTGAACGGACTTGCTTGCAGCACCATCTGAACAAGGACCAGTGGGCCAAATACCTGACCCCCCGTTTAAGGGGTAAGGCCCTGGATGTCCTTGGGGACTTGCCTGCTGAGGCAGATCAGGGCTACGACACCATCAAGCGGGCCCTGATCCAACAGTACAACCTCACCCCGGAGTCCTACCGCAAGAAGTTCCGGAGCCTACAGAAGGGACCAAAGGACTCCTGGGCTGACCACAGGCGGGCACTTGCCCGAGCTGCCGACCACTGGACCCAAGGCCTGCAGCTTTCCACCGGACCGGAGATCCTGGACTTGTTCATCACGGAGCAACTCTTGTGGAACTGCCCTGAGGATCTCCGCCAGTTCATCCGAGACCAGAAGCCAAAGGGGTCCACGGCTACAGCTGCCCTTGCCGATGACTACACCAACAACCGGGCCCCCTGAGGCCAGGAGAGCGGCCACCAGCAGCACCTGGAGAGGGGGTAAGATGAATTCTGCGACTGCCCCACCTGCCCTAGACTGCAGGGGGTGTCCCCCTCAACTCCCCTCTCCAGGCCCGTGGCGGAACCAAGACGGTGCCACCAGTGCAACCTACCTGGACACTTCAAGGCCATGTGCCCCTCAGCGTCCCAAGGCCCCGGCTCCGTCCCCGTCCCAAGGCCGCCCAAGGTGTATTGTGTGGGTGGGGGTGGTGGTAGGTCCCTGGACAGCTTCCAACCTGTCACCGTCGGCCGGTCTGTGACCATAGGGACTGCGAGACAGCGCCTCGGAGGTGACTCTGGTGCGGCCTGAGATGGTGTCCCCCCAAGACTTGATCCCTGGAAAAACCCTCGCTGTCTCCGGGATTGGAGGCACTGACCCGGCGCTGCCTGTTGCTGACATTTATGTGGACTGGGGCGCAGGGCGGGGGGTGAGGGAGGTGGGGGTAACTGATCGGATCCCTGCAAACGTGCTACTTGGGACAGATTTGGGGCAGATAACCTCCCAGTTTGGGCCCCCCCCAAGGGCTGAACCTTCAGCCAGTACTGACATGACTCCTGACAATGTTAATGTGTTATCTATGAATGATGTAAGGGAGGAGGGAGTGAACTCTGATATTTCTGCTTGCATAGACACCATAGACACACACGCAGCTGCAGCTGTGACAGGAGGGGAGGGGGTCAGAGAAAGGTGTGACAATGCCTCTACAAGTAACCCGCCTGTGAGCTGGGATCTGTTGCCCTCTGCAGGGATAAGCAGAGAGCAGGGTGCTGCAGGGGGAGGACCAGTGTGTGGGGTGGGGGCTACCACAGCAAATGTGGGGTCCCCAGAGATTTCACAGCGGGGTTCTGTTGCTGCAGGAGGGGAACAGGCAGGTGAGATTGGGGCCGGTCCAGGAGCGGAAGTGCTCCCAGGTAAGATCTCGGTGCATGGTTCCCCCACAACCGGGGTGTCAGGAAGCCAGGTAGGTCTGCCTGAACCGGCGACTTGGTCAGGAACGGAGGAGGAGCAGGCACGACCCACGGTCGCAGCGGCTGTGGCCGCTGTCACCCGCAGTGGGAGTGCTGGAAGCCAAGGGGCCTCCCGGAGGTCCGATAGCTCTTCCCCTTCTGACCAAGTGGCAGCCGAGTCAGGTGGAGGCCAGGACACAGGTCCCGGGGTACTGACTGAAGATGTGACAGTCTCGTCGATTCTGGCCACATCTAGTCAGGGGTTTCAGGCAGCGTTAGAAGCTGACGACAGCCTGAAAGCTCTTAAGGAGCAGGCGGCACAGCCTCCCTCGGACTCGGACCCGGAGCGAGTGGTCTGGGACCAAGGACGGCTGTACCGGGCCACGGTCCAGCAGGGTTCACCGGAGGCGTGGCCCAGGGACCGACAGTTGGTGGTACCCTATCCGTTCCGGACGGAGTTGTTGCGGATCGCACATGAGATTCCGATGGCCGGACACCTAGGGATCGCTAAGACCAAGGCCAGGTTAAACCAGCATTTCTACTGGCCAAAAATGGGGGCCGATGTGGCTGCCTACTGCCGTTCGTGTGAAACCTGTCAAAGAGTGGGGAAGGCGGGGCCACACCCCAAAGCCCCACTAGTATCTCTGCCAATCATCGATGAGCCTTTCAGGAGGGTGGCTGTGGATCTGGTCGGCCCGCTGGCCATCCCCAGCAGCTCCGGGAAACGCTTCATACTGACGGTAGTGGACTATGCCACCCGGTACCCAGAAGCAGTGGCCTTGTCGTCCATTCGGGCTGACAAGGTGGCCACCGCATTGCTGGAGATTTTCTCCCGAGTGGGTTTTCCCCAGGAAATGCTCACTGACCGGGGGACCCAATTCATGTCCCAGCTGATGGAGGCCCTCTGTAAGCAAGTCCAGGTGCGACATCTGGTGGCCAGCCCGTACCATCCACAGACTAATGGCCTGTGCGAGCGGTTCAATGGCACCTTAAAGCAGATGCTTAAGATGTTGGTCGACTCCCATGGGCGTGACTGGGAGCGGTATCTCCCACACCTGTTATTTGCTTACCGGGAGGTTCCACAGGCCTCAACAGGATTCTCACCGTTTGAGCTCCTGTACGGGCGACGTGTGCGGGGCCCCCTGGCTCTGGTGAAAGAGGCTTGGGAAGGGGATTTGGCCACCCCTGGAGTGTCGGTTATCGAGTATGTCATGCGCTTCCGGGACAAAATGCAGGCCTTGACGCAACTGGTACACGACAATATGGCTCAAGCCCAGGCCGATCAGAAGCGTTGGTACGACCAGAACGCTTGTGAGAGGACCTACCAAGTGGGTCAAAAGGTGTGGGTACTGGTCCCCGTACCACAGGACAAGCTTCAGGCAGCCTGGGAAGGCCCATACCTCGTGTACCAGCAGCTCAACCCTGTAACGTACCTGGTCACCCTGGACCCTGCCCGTGGAAGGCGGAAGCCCTTCCATGTGAACATGATGAAGGCACATCATGAGCGGGAGGCATGTGCGCTCCCCGTGTGCAACCTGCCCGAGGAGGGAGAAGCGGAAACCCTCTTGGATATGCTAGCCCAGGTTAGGGCAGGCGGATCCATTGAGGATGTGGAGGTTGGCCACCAGCTCTTGGAGGACCAACGGTCCCAGCTGTGGGCCACCCTACACCCCTTCCGGGGGTTGTTTACCAACCAGCCCGGAAGGACTGACTTGGCTGTCCATCACGTGGACACTGGGGATCATCCCCCGATCCGGCGTTCAGCATATCGGGTCTCCCTGGAGGTGCAGCAACACATGCGCCAGGAGATTGACGAGATGCTGAAGCTGGGGGTGATCCAGGCATCCAACAGCGCTTGGGCCTCGCCTGTAGTCCTCGTCCCTAAGAAGGACCGAACCACTCGGTTCTGCGTGGACTACAGGGGGCTCAATGCGGTCACGGTCGCCGATGCGTACCCAATGCCACGCATCGATGACCTGCTCGATCAGTTGGCCGGGGCTCAGTACCTGACCATCATGGATCTGAGCCGGGGATATTGGCAGATCCCCCTGACTCGCAAGGCCAGGGAACGCTCTGCCTTTATTACCCCATTTGGACTATACGAGTCCACGGTGATGCCATTCGGGATGAGGAATGCCCCTGCCACTTTCCAGCGGATGGTCAACACCCTGCTCAAGGGACTTGAAGGGTACGCGGCCGCGTACCTAGATGACATTGCCGTCTTCAGTCCCACCTGGGAGGACCACCTAGAGCATCTAGCACAGGTGCTCAGGCGGATCCACCGGGCAGGTTTGACCATCAAGCCGGGAAAGTGTCAGCTGGCCATGAGCGAGGTCCAGTACCTCGGTCACCGGGTAGGCGGGAGAACACTGAAGCCCGAGCCTGAGAAAGTGGAGGCCATCGCATCCTGGCCCACCCCCAGGACCAAGAAGCAGGTGATGTCCTTCTTGGGGACCGCTGGGTACTATAGGAGGTTTGTTCCATGCTATAGTAGCCTGGCAAAGCCCTTGACGGACCTCACCAAGAAGAAGCTGCCCTCTGCAGTCGATTGGACAATGGACTGCGAGACAGCCTTCCGGGCCCTAAAGGACGCCCTGTCCAGCCCGCCCGTGCTACAGGCAGCCGACTTCACGCGGCCGTTTGTAGTACAGACCGACGCCAGTGACTTCGGCCTCGGTGCGGTGCTCAGCCAGGTGGACTCTGCGAGCCAAGAGCACCCAGTCTTGTACCTGAGCAGGAAGCTGTTACCAAGGGAAGTTGCCTATTCCACGATGGAGAAGGAGTGCCTGGCCATAGTGTGGGCCCTGCAGCGTCTGCAACCCTATCTATACGGGCGCCACTTCATCGTGGAGACGGACCACAATCCCGTCAGCTGGTTGCACACCGTCTCTGGGACGAATGGGCGATTGTTGCGATGGAGCCTTGCGCTCCAGCAATACAACTTCACCATTCGCCACAAAAGGGGCCGTGACCACGGTAACGCAGACGGGCTGTCCCGACAAGGAGAGGTCGCGGACGGGCGCACGGGGGAACACCGGAGTGTGCTGCCCCCTAGCGCCCTCAAAAGGGGGGAGGTGTGAGGCAAATCCCGGGATATGAAGATGAATTATGACTCCAGTCATAATCCCTCATCACTCCCTGGCAGTGCCCCCTCCCTTCTTGTTCTCAGTGTTCCACTTACACCTCCATGGCCATGTCCTGTGATATGGAAATGAGGTGGTGTGGGAACAATGGACACAGGATGACTCCCTGCCGTCACCCTGTAACAAGAGTTGTATCTCATTAGCAAGGCTATGGAACTAGCTAGACAGAACGACTCCAGTAAAAAATGGTTCATATCTCGCAAGCCATATTTCCGATAAATATGGCAACCATAAAAATGGTGTCTCCGCATGCAGACGATGCCGGCACACCCTTTTTATGGGAGCAGGACATTGGGAAATGCCCCAGGCGTGATATCAGCCAATGGGGAACTGGCAGACAGGTCATGAGTCCCCTCGTTCTGTAGCTAAATTCATAACTGTCACAATGAGAGCATTGGCGTCCGCCTACGACGCTCCCAGGCAAAGTTATGGCCCATATTCCATGTTGTGGATTTTGTCCATAACTCCAGCCAGGGGTGGAGCAGTGCTCCCTGTGAGGTCACTAAGGTAGGAGGGGACCTGGATCTGCCCAGGTTGATAACCCTACTTCGGCCATTTTCCAGGGTTCTTTTCGCTGGGGGCACGTGTAGGAAACATCTGTGGGAAGGATCCTAGAAACCTGGGTACAGCGCCCCCCTGTGGCCAGACGCAACAAGGTAACTGCTGGAACTGTGTATGCCTGTTTGTAACCCATGCTTTGATTGTAACTGTACTCTGACATATGTATATTCTGTAGATTCCCTATTGTATATATTGTAGTTCTAGTGTGCTTTAGGCTGATTAAATTATATAATTAATCTTGGGCTGTTCTGTTATCTCGATCTTGAATCCCACGTCTGTGTGTTCGGCTAATAGTTACCGTAAATCGGTTGGTGGCAGCGAATTGTGCCAAGGATTATTGTGGGGAGGCCAGTGAGATTCGGGGAGATTTTATATATTCCGCCCGCGGAGGTCGGGGGAATATATACCTTACTCTCACCGGGGACCCTTCAATAATCGGCATAAGTAGTATAGCGGCCTCCTTGCTTATTGTCGGGCAATTCCATAATTGGCCTGACTATAAGAGGGGCGCTAGAGAGCGCGTCACGTGCTCTGTCTGTCGGTCGGGAGGTATAAAGGAGGGGTGACCCCCACTTGTTACCCCCCGATTGTGACGTACTGGTAGCCAGCGCGGGGGATTTCTGAGTGACCCCCCCGGTGGTTTGTGACACCGCCGGAGCAGTGTGAATGCCGTGCAGTGCCGCGCCGGAGATCGGGGATCGGTGAGTATGAGAGAGGGGGTAAGAGGGATAGACTGACATGGACAGAGAGTGAGGGACAGAGATAGTGACCGACTGACAGAGATTAGTGAATGACAGACATTGTGAGGCGCTTCAGAACGCAGCTTTTCAGCTGCGCTCAGAAGCGGACCTTTTTTAAGCTGCGGTGCAGAGCGCACACCTGCGCACATAGCATCAGACACCAAAATCGTATGAGGGATGTCACACGTTACAATTGCCTAGGTTCGTGCAACAAAACGCTCAATTCTAGACAAAGATACGATGTGTTTGCGATCAACGGTTTTGCGTTCAATCCTGATCCCACGTAGATGTCACACGCAGATACCTCACAAATGATGCCGGATGTGCGTCACTTACAACTTGACCCCAACGACGGATTGTGAGATATATTGAAGCGTGTGTTGGGGGCTTTAGGGTCCAAAACTGAGTGGCACAATCCTGTGTGAATCTGGCTCTGGAGCTTCCACTTTATACTGTCTGCATGATGGACATACAAGTGCATATCAATAAAGTAGAATATCATCAAAAAGTTAATTTATTTCAGTAATTCAATACAAAACGGAAAACACATTATATAGAGTCATTACACACAGAATGATCTATTTCAAGTGTTTATTTCTGCTAATGTTGATGATTATGGCTTACAGCCAATGAAAATTCAAAAGTTCTCAGAAAATTAAAATATTACATAAGACCAACTAAACATTTTAAACTCAGAAGTATTGGCCTACTGAAAAGTGTGTACAGTAAGTACACTCAATACTTGGTCAGGGCTCCTTTTGCATGAAGTACTGCATCAATGCGGCGTGACCTGGAGGCAATCAGCCTGTGGCACTGCTGAGGTGTTATGGAAGTCCAGGTTGCTTTGATAGCAGCTGTGAAGCAGTGATCCAGGTTCGTGTTTACACCAACAGTCTTTAGTCACCCCACAAAGTGTTACAGACCTGGAAACCCGGAGCGCAGCCGGTTCATGTAAAATGCAGTCCAATAAATGTCCAGATTTCTCAGTGCTGGCTCACCTAGCACGTGCCACTCCAACAGCCTAGATCCCAAGTGAGACATATTGCTGTGCTCTGCAGGATTAAATGTATTTCCCCGGACATGAGCCTATTGCAAAACGTGTACTAAAGGGAGAGTTCCGTCCCACTGCCAAACCTACAGAACTCTCCAAAAATAAAAGCCCTAACAGATTTAATTAAACAAAATACTTGGTTAAATATCTTGACCAAGCTCACACTCTTATTTTGTGTTGCACTTACAGCGGTGACTGTGGCTACAACACACTCCATCAGGCCTTACGAAATCTTCAAGAACATTCTGGGGGGAAACATAGCAACCGTCATATATGACACCTGCTGTCACTGCCTCACACAGCCTTCGGCTTTGATTGTCTCCATTGTTGGGTCTGGTGCATTCTCAATGGGGTTGAGGTCAGGTGAGTTTGCTTGCCAATCAAGCACAGTGATACTGTGGTTATTAAACCAGGAATTGGTACTTTTGGCAGTGTGGACAGGTGCCAAATCCTGCTGGAAAATGAAATTTGCATCTCCAAAAAGCTTGTCAGCAGAGGGAAGCATGAAGTGCTCTTAAATTTCCTGGTAGACAATTGCGCTGACTTTGGTCTTGATAAAACACAGTGGACCTACACCAGCAAATGACATGGCTCCCCAAACCATCACTGATTGAGGAAACTTCACACTAGACTTCAAGCAGCTTGGATTGTGGCCTCTCCACTCTTCCTCCAGACTCTGGGACCTTGATTTCCAAATGAAATGCAAAATTTACTTTAATCTGAAAACAACACCTTGGACCACTGAGCAACAGTCCAGTTCCTTTTCTCCTTGGCCCAGGTAAGACGCTCTTCTGGCATGTTCTATTGGTCATGAGTGGCTTGACACAAGGAATGCGACAGTTGTAGCCCATGTCCTGGATATGTCTGTGTGTGGTGGCTCTTGAAGCACTGACTCCAGCAGCAGTCCACTCCTTGTGAATCTCCCCCAAATTTTTGAACGGCCTTTTCTTAACAATCCTATCAAGGCTTCGGTTATCCCAGTTCCTTGTGCATCTTTTTGTACCACACTGTTTAATTCCACTCCACCTTCCATTAATATGCTTGGATACAACACTCTGAACAGCCAACTTCTTTAGCAATGACCTTTTGTGGCTACCCTTCTTGTGGAGCATGTTAATGTCTGCTTTCTGGACATCTGTCATGTCAGCAGTCTACCCCATGATTGTGTATCCTACAGAACCAGACTAAGGGACCATTTCAAACACTTAGGAAGCCTTTGCAGGTGTTTTGTGGTAATTATTCTAATTTTCTGAGATAATGACTTTTGGGTTTTTATTGGCTGCAAGCCATAATCATCAATAACAACAGAAATAAACACTTGAAATAGATCACTCTCTTTATAATGACTCTATATAACAGTGTTTCTCAACTCCAGTCCTCAAGACCCACCAACAGATCATGTTTTTAGGTTTTCCTCAATATTAGACAGGGGATAATTCCATCACCTGTGCAACATTAAGGAAACCCTAGAAACCTGATTGAGGAAAACCTGAAAACATGATCTGTTGGTGGGTCTTGAGGACTGGAGTTGAGAAACACTGCTATATAATATATGTGTTTCCTTTTTTGTATTGAATTACTGAAATAAATTAACTTTTTGATGATATTCTAATATATTGAGATGCACTTGTAACATTATGCAGAAATTAATTTCAGTCAGTGCCTTTTTCTATCTCTGCATCACCCCGCCCCCGACTAGTCTTAACTAAGGAATCAAAATGGCTTGTGAAATTAGAAGATTAGTGAAATTTTATCATTAAGAGTTGAGCAAAATTTGCCAGACCCTGGTTAAGTGGCCATCTTGCTAGTACATGGTGTCTCGCTTAGTAGGCTAAGAGCGACATCATGCGTGCATTACTCTGCAATTTAATGATGTTTCATAGTTTTTAAGGTTCAAGGTAGACTGAAGTCCATCAATTTCAATCCATAGCCTAACATGATGATCCAGAGGACGGCAAAGACCCAATTGGGCAGACAGTAAGCTCCATATTAGGGGAAAAATTCCTTCCCGACTTCACATACAGCAATTAGACTAGTTCCCTGGAACAACATTCCACCACAGAATCTAGTGCACATAACCAGTAATATTACATGTTGTGGCGGGCCTACTATTTAGAAGAGGTGCAGAGGATGCCAGAAGGTAATAGTACGTTTCACAGGACTCTAGTCCAGTTATTAAAGACTACCGACATTGCAACTGGATCAGGATCTTGCAACTTTTTCCTACTTAAAGGGAACCAAACATCAGCATTTTCCTATATAAGGTGCAGCCAGTGCAGTACTGGCAGTATCAGGCACGTTGTGTACATACCATTAGTGGGCAGCTCGGGTGTTTAGGCTGTGAAATTCAACTTTATAAAGTTTGAAAATTCATGCACTTTTTGATTGACGTGTGCACCTCGCTGCTAATGTCTGGGCGGGTTATGCGCGTGTATCCCCGCCCCCCGCCGCCTGTTCCTCCCTCTCTCTGGCCGTATGTAAATTTCTAATCTTCAGTTACACGGCATCGGATTTAGCGCCTGCGCATAGCGCTCATCTCCGGCGCCGTGTTTCTGATTCTGAAGCCCACAGTATTATGGTGCATGAGAGGGCGGTGCATGCACCCTCACAACTTCAGATCTGTTGTGACCGCAGGACCGCGCGCGCGGTCACAACAGGACTGGAAAACAGCTGATCTTACCGATTAGCTGCAGCAGACGATATCGTAGCAGACGTCTGCTGCAGCTAATCAGGGTAAGATCAGCTGTGCTCCAATCCTGTTGTGACCGCGCGCGCTCCCACGGTCACAAAAGATCTGAAGAAGCGAGGGTGCATGCGCCGCCCTCTCATGCACCATAATAGTGTGGGCTTCAGAAACATGGCGCTGGAGATGATCACTATGCGCAGGAGCTAACTACGACGCCGTGTAACTGAAGATTAGAAATTTACATACGGCTAAAGGGAGGGAGGAACAGGCGGCCGGGGGGGGGGGGAAATACACGTGCAGAACACGCCCGGACATTAGGAGAGAGGTGCACACGTCAATCAAAAAGTGCATGAATTTTCAAACTTTATAAAGTTGAATTTCACTGACTAAACGCCCGAGCTGCCCACTAATGGTATGTACACAATGTGCCTGATAGTGCCAGTACTGCACTGGCTGCACCTTAGGCTGGTTTCACACTACGTCTTTTTAACATCCGTCCATAACGTTTTTTTAGCGGAAGTACGGATCCTGCTTTTACAGCAAATAACGTATGCAAACGCATCTGTTATTTTGCAGGATCCTGCACTGGATGTTTAGGGGCGGGCATTGGAGTCATGTGATCGGGAGTGAGGGGAACTAGACTGGGAGGAGGCTTCTGACAGCTGCAGACGCTGGTAACCAAGGTAAACATCGGCCTTGGATACCCGATATTTATCTTGGTTACGAGTGTCTGCAGCTGCTAGGAGCAGGGCTGCCTGCACGCGTAACCAACGTAAACATCGGGTAACTAAGAGAAGTGGTTACCCGATATTTACCTTGGTTACGAGTGTCCGCAGCTCTCAGGTGGGAGAGAGAGGGAGGAGAGGAAGGGGGAAAGACATAGATAGAGAGAGAGAGGGTGAGGGAGGGAGGAGGAGAGACAGATCACGCAAGACTGGTTCTGGGCATGCTCAGTACTTTCTGGGCATGCTCAGTACAAAAGCAGGATCCTGTCTATCAGCACGCCAGCGTTCACCTGCGTTCGCGTGCTGTTTAGTCAGGATCCGGTGACTTGCAGTATTTTGACGCAGCTCAAAAACGCTACAATTAGCGTTTTTGAAACATGTTAAAAAACTGCAAGTCACCGGATCCGCACTATAACGCAGGCAAACGCAGGTGAACGGATGTTAACGCGAGTCCATTGCAAATGCATTGAAATGAAAACGCATTTGCACTGGATCCGTACTTCCGCTAAAATAACGTTTTCAACGGATGTTAAAAAGACGTAGTGTGAAACCAGCCTTATATAGGAAAATGCTGATGTTTGGTTCCCTTTAACTTCACTTATCGTGGATAGATGTTTCTACTGTAGGGGGAGAAGGACCAACATGCCAATACTAAGACAGTAAATGTGATTGGAGCAGCACATTAGTTATACATTCTGTGATGCACAGCTGCCGTCAATCACAGGCTTCAGTGGTCCTGTGACATCCTGATGGTGCAGTCATCACTTCTGGAGAAAACTCATTGGAGCTGCTGAATTTGGACAAGTCTTAGCCAAAAAAAAAAAAAAAGCACCACAGTCTGTAATGTATATGTATTACATGCACAAAAACACACTGCAAGAATATGCATTTAAAAATAACTGACATGTGAAAGGGACCTGAATAAGATATGTATACTAATCATGCTAAATAGAGATCAGTGGCCTCACTTGTTAGGGTTATAAGCAGAAATCTCCTTTTTCCTGTTGTTGACAAATAAGCATCTCACTCAGTTCTCTGCATTGCTCGTTTTCTGTAAGTAGATCACTTCCACAGTACCACCCGGCAGAGTGACCCATAAGTGTTTATACACAACATTCTTGGTATATTGCATGGTTTTGATTAAAATTGGCCACAAAGTCCAGAAATTGCTATAGGAATGCAAAACCACCCACACACACGTTAAAGTCTATAGTGGAATATCAAATGTGCAGAATTAAAAGGAGTTTTCCCACTTTAAGAGATCTGGTCCACAAATGCCTGTAATGTAGGCAAAGTGTGTGTATATACAGTAATTATATAAATACATTTTTATTAAATATATATTAATATGTACCGTATATGTTGGGGACCACTTTTCTGAAAATGGAAAACCTTCAAATTCTATAATCCAATACATAATATATGAAGCTGCATGTATGTGCGCTAAAGGATTCTGCACTGCCACATTTACAATAATAAAATTTTGCACATCCGCCTGATTTGACTTAGGCTGTTCAGAGCTGAAATTTTAACCCTCTGCGTTACAGTTATTACCAGAAAAAAACTCAAAATGCTTCCTTAATGTTTGGATGTGTGAGGGAATACACTGGCTGTTTTGACAGTTGGCCACCTGACAAATATCCAGGCTTATAGCAACCAATCAAAGCTCTGCTTCTATTTCGCTACAGGTTAATAATAGGAGCTCTGATTGGTTGCTACAAGCAACGAAGGACATTCTTAGTATAAGAAGCTCATGTGTCAGGTAATATGATTTTGGTGGTGAAAGGGAGAGTTTAAGAGGAGCCGGATATATCACAGACTTCTATACCCCACCTTGGATGAGCCTCTATCCCAATGCCCAATTTTACCTCTTGCTTTGGCAATGCCAACAGGTCCTATCAATAACGTTATTTTGAATTTGAGAGTGAGAGTGGGAGAGAGAGACTTAAGGTCCAGTCACACTAAGCAACTTACCAGCGATCCCAACAACGATAGGGATCGCTGGTAAGTTGCTAGGAGGTTGCTGGTGAGATGTCACACTGCGACGCTCCAGCGATCCCACCAGCAACCTGACCTGGCAGGGATCGCTGGAGCGTCGCTACACGAGTTGCTGGTGAGCTCACCAGCAACCAGTGACAAGCCCCCAGCGCCGCGTGGAAGATGCTGCGCTTGGTAACTAAGGTAAATATCGGGTAACCAACCCGATATTTACCTTGGTTACCAGCGCACGGAGCTACACGTGCAGAGAGCAGGGAGCAGCGCACACTGAGCGCTGGCTCCCTGCTCTCCTAGTTACAGCACACATCGGGTTAATTACCCGATGTGTGCTGCAGCTACATGTGCACAGAGCAGGGAGCAGCGCACTCTGCTTAGCGCTGGCTCCTTGCTCTCCTAGTTACAGCACACATCGGGTTAATTACCCGATGTGTGCTGCAGCTACATGTGCACAGAGCAGGGAGCAGCGCACACCGCTTAGCGCTGGCTCCCTGCTCTCCTAGTTACAGCACACATCGGGTTAATTACCCGATGTGTACTGCAGCTAAATGTGCACAGAGCAGGGAGCAGCGCACAATGCTTAGCGCTGGCTCCTTGCTCTCCTAGCTACAGCACACATCGAGTTAATTAACTCGATGTGTCCTGCAGCTACATGTGCACAGAGCAGGAGCCGGCACTGACAGGGAGAGCGGCGGAGGCTGGTAACAAAGGTAAGAAGGGAATTCTGTTTACTTACCGTAAATTCCTTTTCTTCTAGCTCCAATTGGGAGACCCAGACAATTGGGTGTATAGCTTCTGCCTCCGGAGGCCACACAAAGTATTACACTTAAAAGTGTAAAGCCCCTCCCCTTCTGCCTATACACCCCCCCGTGCATCACGGGCTCCTCAGTTTTGGTGCAAAAGCAGGAAGGAGGAAACTTATAAATTGGTCTAAAGTAAATTCAATCCGAAGGAAGTTCGGAAAACTGAAAACCATTCAACATGAACAACATGTGTACACAAAGAACAACAGCCCGAAGGGAACAGGGGCGGGTGCTGGGTCTCCCAATTGGAGCTAGAAGAAAAGGAATTTACGGTAAGTAAACAAAATTCCCTTCTTCTTTGTCGCTCCATTGGGAGACCCAGACAATTGGGACGTCCAAAAGCAGTCCCTGGGTGGGTAAAATAATACCTCGTAATAGAGCCGTAAAACGGCCCCTTCCTACAGGTGGGCAACCGCCGCCTGAAGGACTCGCCTACCTAGGCTGGCATCTGCCGAAGTATAGGTATGCACCTGATAGTGTTTCGTGAAAGTGTGCAGGTTCGACCAGGTAGCCGCCTGACACACCTGCTGAGCCGTAGCCTGGTGCCGCAAAGCCCAGGACGCACCCACGGCTCTGGTAGAATGGGCCTTCAGCCCTGAGGGAACCGGAAGCCCAGAAGAACGGTAAGCTTCGAGAATTGGTTCCTTGATCCACCGAGCCAGGGTTGATTTGGAAGCCTGTGACCCTTTACGCTGGCCAGCGACAAGGACAAAGAGTGTATCCGAGCGGCGCAGGGGCGCCGTACGAGAAATGTAGAGTCTGAGTGCTCTCACCAGATCTAACAAGTGCAAATCCTTTTCACATTGGTGAACTGGATGAGGACAAAAAGAGGGTAAGGAGATATCCTGATTGAGATGAAAGGGGGATACCACCTTAGGGAGAAATTCCGGAACCGGACGCAGAACCACCTTGTCCTGGTGAAACACCAAGAAAGGGGCTTTGCATGACAGCGCTGCTAGCTCAGACACTCTCCGAAGTGATGTGACTGCTACTAGGAAGACCACTTTCTGCGAAAGGCGTGAAAGAGAAATATCCTTCATTGGCTCGAAAGGTGGTTTCTGAAGAGCCATCAGCACACTGTTCAGATCCCAGGGTTCTAACGGACGCTTGTAAGGAGGGACTATGTGACAAACCCCCTGCAGGAACGTGCGTACCTGTGGAAGTCTGGCTAGGCGCTTCTGAAAAAACACAGAGAGCGCTGAGACTTGTCCCTTAAGGGAGCCGAGCGACAAACCCTTTTCCAATCCGGATTGAAGGAAGGAAAGAAAAGTGGGCAAGGCAAATGGCCAGGGAGTAAAACCCTGAGCAGAGCACCAGGATAAGAATATCCTCCACGTCCTGTGGTAGATCTTGGCGGACGTTGGTTTCCTAGCCTGTCTCATAGTGGCAATGACCTCTTGAGATAACCCTGAAGACGCTAGGATCCAGGACTCAATGGCCACACAGTCAGGTTGAGGGCCGCAGAATTCAGATGGAAAAACGACCCTTGAGACAGCAAGTCTGGTCGGTCTGGTAGTGCCCACGGTTGGCCCACCGTGAGATGCCACAGATCCGGGTACCACGACCTCCTCGGCCAGTCTGGAGCGACGAGGATGGCGCGGCGGCAGTCGGACCTGATCTTGCGTAACACTCTGGGCAACAGTGCCAGAGGAGGAAACACATAAGGCAGTTGAAACTGCGACCAATCCTGAACTAAGGCGTCTGCCGCCAGAGCTCTGTGATCTTGAGACCGTGCCATGAATGCCGGGACCTTGTTGTTGTGCCGGGACGCCATTAGGTCGACGTCCGGCATCCCCCAGCGGCAACAGATCTCTTGAAACACGTCCGGGTGAAGGGACCATTCCCCAGCGTCCATGCCCTGGCGACTGAGAAAGTCTGCTTCCCAGTTTTCTACGCCCGGGATGTGAACTGCGGATATGGTGGAGGCTGTGGCTTCCACCCACAGCAGAATCCGCTGGACTTCCTGGAAGGCTTGCCGACTGCGTGTTCCGCCTTGGTGGTTGATGTATGCCACCGCGGTGGAGTTGTCCGACTGAATTCGGATCTGCTTGCCTTCCAGCCACGGCTGGAACGCCTTTAGGGCAAGATACACTGCCCTTATCTCCAGAACATTGATCTGAAGGGAGGACTCTGGCTGAGTCCAGGTACCCTGAGCCCTGTGGTGGAGAAAGACCGCTCCCCACCCTGAAAGACTCGCGTCCGTCGTGACCACCGCCCAGGATGGGGGTAGGAAGGATTTCCCCTTCGACAATGAAGTGGGAAGAAGCCACCACCGAAGGGAGGCTTTGGCTGCCTGAGAAAGGGAGACGTTCCTGTCGAGGGACGCCGACTTCCTGTCCCATTTGCGGAGAATGTCCCATTGAAGTGGACGCAGATGAAACTGCGCAAAAGGAACTGCCTCCATTGCTGCTACCATCTTCCCTAGGAAGTGCATGAGGCGCCTCAAGGGGTGTGACTGACCTTGAAGGAGAGATTGCACCCCTGTCTGTAGTGAACGCTGTTTGTCCAGCGGAAGCTTCACTATCGCTGAGAGAGTATGAAACTCCATGCCAAGATATGTCAGTGATTGGGCCGGTGTCAGATTTGACTTTGGAAAATTGATGATCCACCCGAAACTCTGGAGAGTCTGCAGAGCAATGTTCAGGCTGTGTTGGCATGCCACTTGAGAGGGTGCCTTGACAAGCAGATCGTCTAAGTAAGGGATCACCGAGTGTCCCTGAGAGTGTAGGACTGCTACTACTGTTGCCATGACCTTGGTGAAGACCCGTGGGGCTGTCGCCAGGCCGAAAGGCAGTGCCACGAACTGAAGGTGTTCGTCCCCTATGGCGAAACGCAGGAAGCGCTGATGCTCTGGTGCAATCGGTACGTGGAGATAAGCATCTTTGATGTCGATTGATGCTAGGAAATCTCCTTGGGACATTGAGGCGATGACGGAGCGGAGCGATTCCATCCGGAACCGCCTGGTTTTTACGTGTTTGTTGAGCGGTTTTAGGTCCAGAACAGGACGGAAAGATCCGTCCTTTTTTGGCACCACAAACAAGTTGGAGTAAAAACCGTGACCCTGTTGCTGAAGAGGAACAGGGATCACCACTCCTTCTGCCTTCAGAGTGCACACCGCCTGAAGAAGAGCATCGGCTCGCTCGGGGGGCGGAGATGTTCTGAAGAATCGAGTCGGAGGACGAGAGCTGAACTCTATCCTGTAACCGTGAGACAGAATGTCTCTCACCCAACGGTCTTGTACCTGTGGCAGCCAGGCGTCGCAAAAGCGGGAGAGCCTGCCACCGACCGAGGATGCGGTGTGAAGAGGCCGAAAGTCATGAGGAGGCCGCTTTGGGAGCGGTTCCTCCGGCGGTCTTTTTAGGACGTGACTTAGACCGCCATGAATCGGAGTCCCTCTGACCCTTCTGTGGCCTGTTGGACGAGGAGAATTGAGACCTGCCCGCGAGCCGAAAGGACCGAAACCTCGATTGTACCTTCCGTTGTTGAGGTCTGTTTGGTTTGGACTGGGGTAAGGATGAGTCCTTTCCCTTGGATTGTTTAATGATTTCATCCAATCGCTCACCAAACAGGCGGTCGCCAGAAAATGGCAAACCGGTTAAGAACTTTTTGGAAGCAGAGTCTGCCTTCCATTCACGTAGCCACATGGCCCTGCGGACTGCCACCGAATTGGCGGAAGCTACCGCCGTACGGCTCGCAGAGTCCAGGACAGCATTAATGGCGTAGGACGCAAACGCCGACGCCTGAGAGGTTAAGGACACCACCTGCGGAGCAGAGGCACGTGTGACTGCATTAATCTGCGAGTGACAAGCTGAGATAGCTTGGAGTGCCCATACGGCTGCGAATGCCGGAGCAAAGGACGCGCCGATAGCTTCATAGATGGATTTCAACCAGAGCTCCATCTGTCTGTCAGTGGCATCTTTGAGTGAAGCCCCATCTTCCACGGCAACTATGGATCTAGCCGCCAGTCTGGAGACTGGAGGATCCACCTTGGGACACTGAGCCCAACCCTTGACAACGTCAGGGGGGAAGGGATAACGTGTGTCCTTAAGGCGCTTAGAAAAGCGCTTATCTGGACAAGCTCGGTGTTTCTGGACTGCCTCTCTGAAGTCGGAGTGATCCAGAAACGTACTCGTTGTACGCTTGGGAAATCTAAAACGGAATTTCTCCTGCTGAGAAGCTGACTCCTCCATTGGAGGAGCTGGGGGAGAAAGATCCAACACCTGATTGATGGACGCTATAAGGTCATTGACTATGGCGTCTCCTTCAGGTGTATCTAGGTTGAGAGTGGCCTCAGGATCAGAATCCTGATCTGCCACCTCCGCTTCATCCTCTAGAGAGTCCTCCTGCTGAGACCCTGAGCAGTGTGATGAAGTCGAGGGAATTTCCCAGCGAGCCCGCTTAGGCGGTCTGGGACTGCGGTCCGTGTCAGAGACCTCACCCTGGGACCTATGAGTCACCCCAGGAGCACTTTGCTGCTCCAACCGAGGGGGGCCTGGGGTCAATGATTCAACAGTGCCCGGGGCCTGTGTTACCGGCCTGGACTGCAAGGCTTCTAGTATCTTAGCAGACCATTTATCCATACTCTCAGAAAGTTTGTCAGCAAATACTGCAAACTCCGTCCCTGTCACCTGGACAGTGGTAGCAGGTGGTTCCACTTGGGCCACCAGTAGCAGAGGCTCCGGCTGAGTAAGTGCCACAGGGGCCGAGCATTGCACACAATGAGGGTCGGTGGAACCTGCCGGTAGTATAGCCGCACATGAGGTACAGGTTGCAAAGTAAGCCTGTGCTTTGGCACCCTTGCTTTTTGCGGACGACATGCTGTTGTCTCCTCTGAGCAATCCAGGAGGGTATATAGCCAAAAATCAACATTGCGACCGTACAGAGTAAATGTATAGCATATAAGCATATATATATATACACTTCGGCACTCAGGGGGGCCAGCACCTAGAAACAGGTGCTGCTTACCGACCGCCCAAAGCGGTTGTGACCACCAGATTCCCTGCCTGGGCCTCCCAGAGCCGTGTTGTCTCTCCTCTCCAGCTTCAGAAGTGCTGACAGGAATGGCTGCCGGCGTTCTGTGAGGAGGGGGCCGTGGGCGTGCCCTAGAAAGTGCGGGAATCTGGTGCCCCACGGTGCTCAGTGAGGGGGGAGGAGGATACAAAGTATGCTCCAGCCCTCAGCGCTGACGTCCTGTGCAGCGTCCCGCCCTTCCCCTGACTGGCAGGCCCGGGGGCGGGAATATGCGGTACTAGGCCGCAAAAGCCGGGGACTAAAGTTATAAGCGCGGCCGGCAAATAAGCGCGGTCAGCGCGGTAGTCCCGGCGCACTAACACACCCAGCAGTGCTGCAGCGTGTATGACACAAGCGCTCCATGCGCGGTCCCCAAGGGGACACAGAGTACCTCACAGTAGCAGGGCCTTGTCCCTGACGATACCCGGCTCCTGTCCAGCAGATTCCTCAGGGGCTGCGGAGGGAGCACGGTCCCAGTGCCTGGAGACCGATTAGGATCCCACTTCACCCAGAGCCCTTAAGGGATGGGGAAGGAAAACAGCATGTGGCTCCTGCCTATGTACCCGCAATGGGTACCTCAACCTTAACAGCACCGCCGACCAGAGTGGGGTGAGAAGGGAGCATGCCGGGGGCCCTGTTATGGGCCCTCTTTTCTTCCATCCGATATAGTCAGCAGCTGCTGCTGACTAAATTGTGGAGCTATGCGTGCATGTGTGCCTCCTTCGCACAAAGCATAAAAACTGAGGAGCCCGTGATGCACGGGGGGGTGTATAGGCAGAAGGGGAGGGGCTTTACACTTTTAAGTGTAATACTTTGTGTGGCCTCCGGAGGCAGAAGCTATACACCCAATTGTCTGGGTCTCCCAATGGAGCGACAAAGAAATATCGGGTAACCAAGGACAGGGCTTCTTGGTTACCCGATGTTTACATTGGTTACCAGCCTCCGCAGAAGCCGGCTCCTGCTGCCTGCACCTTTAGTTGTTGCTGTCTCGCTGTCACACACAGCGATCTGTGCTTCACAGCGGGACAGCAACAACTAAAAAATGGCCCAGGACATTCAGCAACAACCAACGACCTCACAGCAGGGGCCAGGTTGTTGCTGGATGTCACACACAGCAACATCACTAGCAACGTCACAAAAGTTGTTCGTTAGCAGCGATGTTGCTAGCGATGTTGCTTAGTGTGACGGGGCCTTTAGTTATTATCCCGGGCAATGCTGGGTACTGTATACAGCTAGTGCATAATAAAATGATACTACATTTATAAGTGTTGGAGATATTTCATTTTTTTTAAATAACACAAGCAGCATATGGTGATCTCTTTTAGAAAATTTGCCCAAGGCATTTTTACAGAGCTTGAAAATGCATATTAGGTATGTAAAAATACCCCAAAAAAATATTAAAAATGTTAAATGCATTGAGAAGATAGGTTCAGACAGCAACAGTCTGCTCCCTACTCGAATTACACGCGCACTGCTTCCTCTGACCTAACCCTATATTGATGGATATTCATATTTAACATGCATACGTTCTACCACCACAATTAAACATGTGCGTGTGTGATAGATTATTGGTCTTTGAAGCGGTTGTTCACCCTTTTTTTTTTTTTTTTTAATCTACAAAAGCAGCCAAGCAAGGATGCTTAAACAAAAAAACAAAACAAAACACACAGTATACTAATCTAGAGATCACCTGCCTTTCCTCTCAAAGCAGTGCCCAGGTGCCCCCGACAAGTCTCCATGCTTCCTCATTAGCTGGCAGGTGGACAGCATTTGATGATAGGTCTAACTTACGGTAAATCTTAAACCAGTGAAACTAAGGTTTTATCATGAACTTGATTGACTAAAATATAGCAGTGACACTTCGGTACAACTGGGATCAGATTTTTAAAGGGAACCAATCGCCAGGATTTTCATATATAACCTTAAGGATAGGTTCACATTTCCGTCAATTTGTATCAGTCACAATCTGCAGCTCTGGTAAACAACAGAATCTGTTTGGCGGATTCCGTTGTTCCCATATACTTGTATGAGCGGCAGATTGAGACTGATGACGCTGCATTGCATCCTCCGCCCGACTGATCAGTCATGGAACGACTGACCGTCGGGCGGCAGGAACGCAGCATGTAGGGTTTTTTGAGCAGCGGAATCCTTTTGATTTCGCTGCGCTTGCTCTCTCTCGGCGGCCGAACGATCAGCTGATCGCCCGGCTGCTGTGAGCGATCGGCTGATCGCCCGGCTGCTGTGAGCGATCGGCTGATCGCCCGGCGGCCGGCTACTGTGAGCGATCGGCTGATCGCCCGGCGGCCGGCTGCTGTGAGCGATCGGCTGATCACCCGCCGGCCAGCTGCTGTGAGCGATCGGCTGATCACCCGCCGGCCGGCGACTGCTGTGAGCGGTCGGCTGATCACCCGGCGGCCGGCTAATGAAAGCGATCAGCTGCTCACCCGGCAGCCGGCTGCTGTAAGTGATCAACTGATCACAAGGCGGCCGGCTAATGAGAGCAATCAGCTGATCGCTTTCATTAGCCGGCCGCTGGGAGATTATCTGTTCGCTCTCAAAAGCCGGTGGCCGGCTAATGGGAGCCATCAGCTGATCGATCTCTCTCTCTTACGTTTTACAACGGAGTCAGACAGTGCATTCTTATTCTTGTCATCCGTTGTTCAACTCATCAGTCACAAGCGTCAAGCAACGCATGTGACTGATGAAAAACAACGGAAATGTGAACCTAGGCTAAGCCAGTGCTATACTGGCACTAACAGGCTGATTCTGTACTTACGTGTAGTGTTCAGCTCGGATGTTTAGGCTTTCAAACCAAGAAAGTAAACTTTAAAGAATCATCAGCTACTTGATTCGCATTTGTAATGCAGCACATAATATATGGGTGGGTATTTATATGGATTCCTGCCCCCTTGCCTGTTGTTCCTCCCTCTGTTCTCTATGTTAAGTATTATACAAACGTCTCACTTTGTTGAAGGACCTGTGTGAGGTCATACCCATGTGACCTGATATCCAGCTTTGTTGGCTGAGGCCCCGCCCCTTCTGGTCACATGGGTATGACCTCACACAGGTCCTGCAATAAAGTGAAATCATTTGTATAATACTTACCATAGAGTAAGAGCTCAAATGTAAAGGTCTTATGCACCAAGCCACTTAGTCATAAGTGGTGACTTGGAGCTCCATCATGCTAAAGTATTGCTATCACTACTGATGAGTGAGCACTACCATGCTCGGGTGCACCGTACTCATTAAGAGCAGTTGGATGCACGGATAGGCGCTACTCGAGCACCCGAGTATAATGGAAGTCAATGGGAGACTCAAGCATTTTTACGGAAAAATGCTGGAGTCCACTGACTTCCATCATACTCGGGTGCTCAAATCGCGCCCATCTGAGCATTCAACTGCTCTTAAGAAGTACGGAGCACCCAAGCATGGAGCTCACTCATCAATAAATATCACCAAATTACTCTTGGAGGATGTTTAGATTCCATTCTTTATTCCTGGTAGAGTTCTTAGGCAAAATTGGGAGCAAACCAGCTCCCTTGAGTGAAAAACA
This sequence comes from Anomaloglossus baeobatrachus, assembly GCF_048569485.1. Lineage (NCBI taxonomy): Eukaryota > Metazoa > Chordata > Amphibia > Anura > Aromobatidae > Anomaloglossus > Anomaloglossus baeobatrachus. The sequence continues at coordinate 797,863,244 of NC_134353.1, read as the reverse complement.
ACCTCCATACATGAATGGTCTCAGGATGCTTTACTGTTGACACAGGACTCATGGTAGTCCTCACCTTTTTTTCCCTTCGGGACAAACATTCCTCCAGATGACCCAAGCAATATAAAGGGGGGCATCATTAGAGAAAATAACTTTACCCCAGTCCTCTCCAGGACTTTGCCTTGACCTCCTACAGAACGTCAGTCCATCCTTGCAAGTTTTCTTGGAGAGAAGAGGTCAGCCGCCAAAAGCCTTTGCTTCACTGTGTAAGCAGATGAACTGGCTCCTTGCCTGCTGCCAATCATGAGCAAGCTCTGCACTAGTGTTGAACAGATCCCATAGCTGAATCCTGTTTTAGATAGGCAGCCCTAACGGTTGTGCACCCTTAAACCTTCCTCACAACAATTTAACCTCTCTGTTGATTATAAAATAACTAGTTCTTTGAGTAATTTTATGTGCCTTTTGATGCAAAGCAGTGATGACTGCACGTACTTCCTTGGCGGTAAACATGGTTAACAGAAGACAATGATTTCAAACACCAGCATCCTTTTAAAGCGGCTGTACACTACAGTCTCAATCAGCATGTTTGCCACCCAGTAAAAGAACACATACTCACTTTTGCTAACATCACTCGCATCACATTGTTACGTCACGCAAGTGTCCTGCATCCAATCAGCACTGGCGTCACTCCCCTCCTTCGGACGAATAAAACGTCAAGAAGCAGTCAGATGCGGCTGGCCGCTCACGTCCTCTTGATGGTTAATTCACCCAAAGTTAAGTTAGGCCAACACAGATTTGGTGCAGAGCTTGCGTGACATAATGTAATACGAGCCCCAGGAGAGCCACTGCCAACACCGATGAGATGGCACCAGCAGAGGGAATGAGTATAAAAGAGTTAATATTCAAAGGGCAAACATGCCGATTGAGAATGGGTTAGCCAAATAAAATCTACAGGGGGTAAAGGAGGTTAAGAGGTTTTTAACCCATTCACCCCTGGACGATTTTTTGCTTTTCAGTTTTGTTTTTTTCCTTCCCTTCTTCCAAGAACCATAACTTTTTCATTTTTCCATCAATATAGCTATAGCCAGGCTTGTTTTTTTGCGGGATGAATTAACTTTTGAATGACACCATTCATTTTGCTCCATATTGTACAAGAAAATGGGAAAAAAATTCGAAGTGTGGAGAAATTGTTAAAAATAAGTAAAAATGTTTTCTGGGTTTTTTTATTTACCAGGTTCACTATATTCTAAAACTGACCAGAGAATATGATTCCCCAGGTGAGTATGAGGTCATAGATACCAAAAATATATGGTTTTAGTATTATCTAAGTGGTGAGAAAACCAAAAAGTCAGGAGTTTGTAAAATAAAATAAAAACAAACAATAATAATTGCGCTTTTGGCACCACTTTCCGTGACCCATAGCATTATCATTTTTCAGGATCTGGGGCTCAGTGACAGCTTATTTTTTGCATCTTGAGCCAATGTTTTTAATTATATAATTTTTGGGTAGATACCATGCTTTTATCGCTTGTTATTACATTTCAATGCAATGTTGCGGCAAACAAAAAAATTCTTGCATTTTGATTTTTTTCCCCTCGCTACGCCATTTACTGATCAGATTAATTGAGTTTATATTTTGACAGATCGGGCATTTCTAAATGCGGTGATAAATATAAGGGTTTTTTTATTGTTATATTTTTAATGGGGCAAAAGGGCGATTTGAACTTTTAGATTTTTTTTCCCCCAGATTTTTTTGTTATATTTTTTAATGATTTTACTAGTACCCCTAGGGGACTGTATGCCTGCACTGTCCGATTGCCAAGTCATGACAGTGACCCCATTGACATTCAATGAGTGTGATCCAAGCCAAAGTATGTTGGACCGCACTGTCAGAGCTTGACAGCGTGATCTAAAGGGTTAACAGGCGCGGGTGCATCAGAGATCCTGTTAGCTGCACAGGTCTGCTGATCAGATCAGCAAATATGTGGGGGGAATAATGCAAGCCCACATTAAAAGGAACAGACAGGGTCTAAGATGTGTATATACACAGTGTGCGGAATTATTAGGCAAGTTGTATTTTAGAGGATTTTTTTTATTATTGATCAACAACTATGTTCTCAATCAACCCAAAAGACTCATAAATATCAAAGCTTAGTATTTTTGGAAGTTGGAGTGGTTTTTTTTTTTTTAGATTTGGCTATCTTAGGAGGAGATCTGTTTGTGCAGGTAGCTATTACTGTGCAGAAGTATTAGGAAACTTAATAAAAACCAAATATATTCCCATCTCACTTGTTTATTTTCACCAGGAAAACCAATATAACTGCACAAAATTTAGAAATAAACATTTCAGACATGCAAAAACAAAAACCCTAAAACATTAGTGACCAACATAGCCACCTTTCTTTAGGATGACACTCAACAGCCGACCATCCATAGATTCTGTCAGTTGCTTGATCTGTTTACAATCAACATTGCGTGCAGCAGCCACCACAGCCTCCCAGACACTGTTCTGAGAGGTATACTGTTTTCCCTCCCTGTAGATCTTACATTTTATGAGGGACCACAGGTTCTCTATGGGTTTCCGATCAGGTGAACAAGGGGACCATGTCATTATTTTTTCATCTTTTAGACCTGGCCAGCCACACATGGAGTAGTTGGATGCATGTGATGGAGCATTGTCCTGCATGAAAATCATGTTTTTCTTGAACGATACCAACTTTTTCCTGTACCACTGCTTGAAGAAGTTGTCTTCCAGAAACTGGCAGTAGGTCTGGGAGTTGAGCTTCACTCCATCCTCAACCCGAAAAGGTTACACAAGTTCAACTTTGATGATACCAGCCCATACCAGTACCCCACCTCCACTTTGCTGCCGTCTGAGTCGGAGTGGAGCTCTCTGCCCTTTACTGATCCAGCCTCTGGCCCATCCATCTGGTCCATCAAGAGTCACTCTCATTTCATCAGTCCATAAAACCTTTGAAAAATCAGTCTTAAGATATTTCTTGGCCCAGTCTTGACGTTTTATCTTATGTTTCTTGTTCAAAGGTGGTCGTTTTTCAGCCTTCCTTACCTTGGCCATGTCCCTGAGTATGGCACATCTTGGTGCTTTTTGATACTCCAGTAACGTTGCAGCTCTGAAATATGGCCAAACTGGTGGCAAATGGCATCTTGGCAGCTTCATGCTTCATTTTCCTCAATTCATGGGCAGTTATTTTGTGCCTTTTTGCCCAACGCGCTTCTTGCGACCCTGTTGGCTATTTGCCATGAAACGCATGATTGTTTGGTGATCATGTGACGCCCTGGCAAAAACCAGGTAGTCACAGTTAGGCCCCTGCATAACACCTTCCCTCACTAGGAAGCACACAGCCAACCAGAAACCCTAGTCACCCCTCCTTAGGGAAAGATAGACACACCAGTGGGCGTGACCAGGCGGTTGGAACACGCCCACCCAGGGGTCTAGACAGCCCGGGGCGGGAAAAACAGCAGTTCAGATCAGTCAGATTAGTCTGAAGTTCAGTTTGGAGAGGAGTGTGGGCTGGAGCCAAGTGTAGCTCCAGCAGGGGAGTTCAAGTTGAACGGTACCAGGGTAGGCGCCCTGGTGCCACTGGCTAGGAGGCAGACGGTGGTCTCCGTCAGCAGGAAACGGGAAGACGGCTCGGTGGAATCGAGGTGGACCGGGACAGGGTTGTAGCCTGCCATTACCAACACGGGGAACTGACCCGGAAACCGTAGCACAAAGGGGGGTACTCGGACCCTGAAGCCAGAAACAAGCGGACTGGTTAATTAACCGATTGAGGCCAGAATTATAGGTCCTGTCCCACCCAAAGTCCCTCATAGAAGACAACAGCCCACCGATTAGGGATAAGAGGTCACCGCCAGGGCCCATAGATCCCACGGGCCAGCGTCTGCGGGCACGGCTCCTTAGGCCACTTCCAGCCGGGAGCGGTCTCCTGTGTTTTACACCAAGAAAGTCCACCTTACACAAAGAGGTGCTGGAAAAGAGATAGAGACCACCAGCCGGGTGGAGGACCCTGAATGCAACCGGACGCGGCACCAGCCACCTTGGCTTGCCAGAGACTTGTGTGTTTTCCTAACAGTGAGTACACCAGCACCCCCTGCGGTCGCTATCCCCTGCACCGAGCCACTGGGTCCCAGGGCTAACTGCAGCGGTGGTGTCCCACCTCACCACACACCGTGGGTGGCGTCACGAACTTATTACGGCCTGGTCCGTACATCTACATCCCCCTATTTATTCGATGTGTCCACGAGACCCCCGGGTCCGGAGACCCTCGAGCCACCTCCCCTGTAGGCCCAGACTCGAGCAGCGTCGGCTTCTGGCACGAGGGGGGGCGGCACAATCACGCTTCAGACGTTTGGCAATTTCAAGACTGCTGCATCCCTCTGCAAGACTTCTCCCAATTTTGGACTTTTCAGAGCCCGTCAAATCTCTCTTCTGACCCATTTTGCCAAAGGAAAGGAAGTTGCCTAATAATTAAGCACACCTTATATAGGGTATTGATGTCATTACATCACACCCCTCCTCATTACAGAGATGCACATCACCTGATTTACTTAATTGGTAGTTGGCTCTCAAGCCTCTACAGCTTGGAGTAGGACAACATGTATAAAAAGTATCATGTGATCAAAATATTCATTTGCCTAATAATTCTGCACACAGTTTATACACGTCTATGGTCATGAAGAAGTTAAAAAAAATCAGTTTGCTCCTATCCCATCAGCATCATATCAGCTGCCTTTTCCTTCTTAGTAGTGATGGGCGAAACCGAACTGTAAAGTTAGGGGTCCGTACAACATAGCGTTTGTGCACATAATCTCGAACCCGAGCTTTCTGGGAAGCTCGTGTTACAGTTCGGGTCCAGAGGCTGTGAGGAAAAAAAAAAAAAAAAAAAAAAAAAAATCACAATTTTAAAAAACAGTCTGATTATACTTACCCCTCTCGTGACGCGTATTGCAGACTGCAGTCTTCGGCTGTGTTCATGGGCTCCCGCTGTATTTTGATCGCCAGTCAGGTAAAAGCAGGCAGCTGAGATTCTCCGCAGCCGCCCCTGGAAATGGCGCATTGTTTCTTCGCGCCATTTCCAGGCTCGTCCAGCAACCCTGATGGCGATGGCATGCTGGATAATAAAGGGGTTAATACCAGCTTTGTATTCTCAGCTGGTACTAAGCCCGAAATTCATGGTGTGACACCAAATTAGATATGGCCACCATAAATTAATAGTAAATAAGAAAAAGAAAAACATAACACATAGAAAACATTTTTTGAAGAGAGCGAGACACTGAGGGTAGGACTCTACTTGCGTATGACTCCTGCAAGTCTCGCATCGGTATTACCTAGCACGGCGCACACTCTCCTGACAGGAGTGCCTTAGCTGCATGGAAATACATGCAGCCAACCTGTTCCTGTCGGGAGAGTGTGCACCGTGCCGGGTGATACAGATGCGAGACTCGCACAGTGACAGTCAAAGTTCAATCGAGTCCATGGCTCATGGACTCAGGTGAACCCTGACGTCACCTCAAACACAGCCGAAAACAGCCGAAGACTGCCGATTGACGAGCAATGCAGTGAATACCTCCAGAAGTTAATAATCTGACCTGGAAGCAGAAGTGGCCGGCAGACAGTGGAAGATAGGTCATCAATGTCTAATCGGACGGGGTCCGACACCCCCACCTATCAGCTGCTTCCGGTTCAGCTGGCAGCAGCCGCAACTGCTCAGCTCCTGAGGTGCCCCGTCTTCTGCTAGCGGCTACGACTGGGTATTGGACATCCACCTTCTACTGATTTCAATTGGAGGCGGATGCGCAGTACCCGACTGCTATCAATTGACAGGGCAGCTCTGGTACAGAGTATCTCCGGTTGCCTGCTGCCGAGAACAGCTGCTGATCAGTGGGGGGGGGGGGGGTCGGGTGTCAGAAATTGATGACCTATACTAGGAATAAGCCATCAATGTAAAAGTTGTGGACAACCCCCTTCAGTTAATTTTCCATGGCAAAGATTGTGCACATTTTTAAATATTATTATTTTTGCAATTAATTTGATAGTTCTTTATATCAATTAACAATGTAAATTCCCACTTTAAATACTGAAACAGCAAACTTTGTTAAAGTATATATTACATCAATTCCTTAAATGAGACAGTTGTCAAGACAATGTGTTGATGCCCGCCAGGTATAACAAGCCTTTGCACAAACCCTTGAACTTTGTAAATACACAGAGCCAAGAGCTGCATTCATAGTTCTGCAGACCGTAAATTCAAACTTTCAACAAGATTAATGTCATACAACCCTCCCCCATCCTGGTGCGGAGAGTATATCGTATTGTAAATTGGTGCAACAAATACACCACATATGAACAAGCAAAACTCTCATAATGCCATTAGTAGTTTAATAAGTCAGATTACTATAATGTCTCGAGAACCATTCATTTTTATGGCAGTTCTTAAAAAAACTAATGCTGAGCATGTTTGCGTGCAAGTTTTGGGACCACCTCCACTAAAAATTTGCAACAAGGCCCTGTTCTTGAGATCTTTGGAACTCGCATGTATAATACAGTGGAACCTTGGATTACGAGCATAGTCGGTTCTGGGAGTGTGCTCTTAAACTGAGTTACTCTTATATCAAAGCGAATTTTACCATAGGAAATAATTGAAAACGCAGACAATTCGTTCCACAACCCAAAAATATTTACTGTATTTATACAAACTTATTACAGTAATACAAAATAATGTCCTGTATTCATATAAAATTATTACAGTACACTGATACAAAACACTGTACAGTAAAAAAAAAAAAAAAATTAAACTGCATGTTAGCTTAAAATAGAATTGTTGATGTGGGGAGATACTATACAGAGAAATTTTTTTTTTTATATATATATATATATATATATATATATATATATATATATATATATATATATATATATATATATATATATAATTATATACGGTAGATAGTTTTTTCTCCCCAAAATTAGGGCAGAACTAAGCCGCATCTGGGGTAGGAATACTGCCCAGGCAATTAGATTTCAGAATAAGCAATGTGCTGTACTGGTTAGGCGGCTTTCACACTGCGTTTTGTTAACATGCCTTCATGAACGTTTTTTTAACGCAACAACAGATCCAGTGCAAATGCGTTTTCATTTCAATGCATTTGCAATGGACTCGCGTCAACATGCATTCACATGCGTTATAGTGAGGATCCAGCGACTTGCAGTTTTTTAACTTTTTTCAAAAACGCTACTTGTAGTGTTTTTGAGCTGCGTCCAAATACTGCAAATCGCTGGATCCTGACTGTACTGCATGCAAACGCAAGTGAACGCTGGCATGCTGAGACAGGATCCTGCTTGCTCTACTGCCCAGAAACCAGCCTGGCGTGGTCAGTCCCACTCTCCCCCTCCCCTGCCTGAGAGCGGCGGACACACGTAACCAAGGTAAATATCGGGTAACCAAGCAAAGCACTTCTTAGTTACCCGATGTTTACCTTGGTTACGTGTGCAGGGAGCTGGCTCCTAGCAGCTGCGGACGCTCGAAACCAAGGTAAATATCGGGTATTCAAACAAAGCACTTCACTTAGTTACCCGATATTTACCTTGGTTACAGCTTACCGCAGCTGTCAGATGCCGGCTCTCAGTCTCACGTTCAGTTGCCCTCACTCCCGATCACATGACTCCAATGCCCGCCCATAAACTTCAAGTGACAGGATCCTGCAAAATAACATGCGTTTGCATGCATTTTTCTCTGCAAAAACAGGATCCGCTTTTGCAGCAAAAAAACGTTCATGACGCATGTCAAAAAAACAGTGTGAAAGCAGCCTTAGCAGAAAGAAAGTACAATACTATATCCACGAATGCAAATTGATAGACATGCTGTATAGTATATACTGTACAATGGTATACAGTATACAACACATATGCACAGAAAGTGTGCACGATGAGTATATGCCCTTACTGCAAAGCATTGCTCTTAAACCAAGTTACAAATTTGTAAAAAGCTTTGCTTGTCTTGCAAAACGCTCTCAAACCAAGTTACTCTTAATCCAAGGTTCCAGTGTATATCTATTGCAAATACTTTGAATATGCCATAATTGTACAAGAGGCATGTGTAGAGAAGTTGATATATCCGATCACATGGAGAGAGCTTACTCCACTTGCTGGATACTCTAGGGGAATGACTCATGACATAGAAGGGATCCATGCCATGGCCCCTTGAGTAAACCGCTACTTGGCAAAACATGTCAAGAAGGTTTAGTGTCTAACAGTTCTTACATTATTGGAATATCTGGTTAGTAATTGACACTAGTAGGCGGCAGTTATCCAGTATTTTTACTGTCTGCCTAACAGCTAGTGTCAGACACCGTGACTGGTGACAACCTTAGAGAACACTGATCTATACAAAGTCACAAAATAGACTTGTATAATAAAATTCCTGGGTACTTAAACCTGAGTGTGAACATTGCCTTAGGTAAATTAAGATGTGTGATATCTGCTATACATCCTGTAAGACTGTTCTAGCGCCAATGGATGCTGCATGCACCACTGCCACCCTTCATTAACGATTCTAACTGTATGGGTACAAATGATAGTAATAACTCCCAGTTCTCACTGCAATGGAAGTAGCACCCTGAGGACTGACCCTCCAGCACCCTCCATGCTGCACCCAAGAGCAGTGGGAACCTCTCTCCCTTCATGCCATAACTACGATCAGTGGGCACCATTCCCCCTCCAAGCTGTACCCAGGAGCAGTGGGCAGCACACTCCCTCCATGCTGTACCCAGGAGCAGTGGGCAGCACACTCCCTCCATGCTGTACCCAGGAGCAGTGGGCAGCACACTCCCTCCATGCTGTACCCAGGAGCAGTGGGCACCACACTCCCTCCATGCTGTACCCAGGAGCAGTGGGCACCACACTCCCTCCATGCTGTACCCAGGAGCAGTGGGCAGCACACTCCCCCCATGCTGTACCCAGGAGCAGTGGGCACCACACTCCCCCCATGCTGTACCCAGGAGCAGTGGGCACCACACTCCCCCCATGCTGTACCCAGGAGCAGTGGGCACCACACTCCCCCCATGCTGTACCCAGGAGCAGTGGGCACCACACTCCCCCCATGCTGTACCCAGGAGCAGTGGGCACCACACTCCCCCCATGCTGTACCCAGGAGCAGTGGGCACCACACTCCCTCCATACTGTACCCAGGAGCAGTGGGCACCACACTCCCTCCATACTGTACCCAGGAGCAGTGGGCACCACACTCCCTCCATGCTGTACCCAGGAGCAGTGGGCACCACTCTCCCTCCATGCTGTACCCAGGAGCAGTGGGCAGCACACTCCCTCCATGCTGTACCCAGGAGCAGTGGGCAGCACACTCCCTCCATGCTGTACCCAGGAGCAGTGGGCACCACTCTCCCTCCATGCTGTACCCAGGAGCAGTGAGCACCACTCTCCCTCCATGCTGTACCCAGGAGCAGTGGGCAGCACACTCCCTCCATGCTGTACCCAGGAGCAGTGGGCAGCACACAGGGCACTGCCGGGACATGTGCTGCCCCAGTGCCTCCTGCAGAATGAGTGGAGCTCTCCTGTTCCCCTGTGCCCTCAGGGCCTGGAGCATGGCACCAGTGGGCACGGAGGTCTCACACCCGGGTAGAGGTGCCCCTGGAGCCAACTATTCAGGAGTCAGTTAGAAAGTTGTGCCCCCGTACCTGCTTATATAGCCGTCGCCGTCCCCATCACAGGTCTGGAAGAGGCGCCTCATCCTCTCCTCCTCGCCGGTGCTGGAGGTGTCGCTGCTCCCGCTGCAGCTGCTGCTCCCGGTGACTTCCACCGCCGCCGCCATAGTGCACGGCTGGGCGTCCTCAGACTGCCCACTGGATGAGGAACAGCCCGGAGCCAGCTGCGGACACATCCACCGGTTCCCCGCCCAGCTCTCCTTTCTCCCGGGGGCTGTTCCTTCCCCGCTCCCCTCCCACACCCTCCTCATTCCCAGCGCTCCCCCGCTGAGGTGAATTGTGAGGAGGGAGAAGTTCATGGCGGGTACATGAGGTCAGGATGCCAGCCTGTGCCCTGGATGTGGTGCGTCTATGGGGCAGCACTGACTCAGGGACATGCCCAGGAATCTCCAGCTTCTCTGATACATCCACAACTTCTTACCAATATTACATATACACTGTCTGACCCTGGGAAAGGCTTGGAGGGAGAAAAGTGTCCGTTCTAGGTCCAAAACCACCCATTGTAGCTCTGGCAGTGTGTTTAGGGTCATGGTCCAATTGGAAGGTGAATCTATGTCCCATACTGAAGTCTTTTGCAGCCTCTAAAAGAATTTTCTTCAAGGATTGCCCAGTATTTGTCTCCATGCATGTTCCCATAACTCTGACCAGCTTCCCTGCCCTTGCTGAAGAAAAGCATCCCCACAGCATGATGTTGCCACCACCATGTGTGACGGTGAGGATGGTGTTTCCAGGGTGATGAGCAGTATTACTTTTTTGCCACACATAGCGTTTTGCAATTAGCACAAAAAGTTCTATTTTCTCTCATCTGACCAGAGCATCTTCTTCCACGTGGTAGCCATTTCCTCTATATGACTTTTTGCACCCCCTTGAGATTGAGGCTCCACCTCTACCCCTCAAACCTACTACAGTCTTATCTCCACTTTTGGAAAAACGTGTGAATATACATATTTTATATATATATATATATATATATATATATATATATATATATATATATATAATATGTATATTCACACGCTTTTCCAAAAGTGGCGATAAGACTGTAGAAGGTTTCAGGGGTAGAGGTGGAGCCGGGGTGGAGCCTCAATCTCAAGGGGGTGCAAAAAGCCATATAGAGGAAATGGCTACCCCGTGGAAGAAGATGCTCTGGTCAGATGAGAGAAAATAGAACTTTTTGTGCTAATTGCAAAACGCAATGAAACCACCTATAGCGCCACCTGGTGGAAAACAAAGGAGTTAGCATTTTTATCTCGAAAACGGAACGCGGTAGAGAAAAAAAGTGAATTACAAAGTTGTAGGACATCATCAATTCAATAAGAATCGACACCTTGCATACAGAAATGCTATGATATGAAATCTATGACCCCCCCAAAACATTGAATGCTGATCACGCTTATGGCGCTCATTTAACTTTGGTGCTCAAAGTGCCCGTCAGCTGCAATCCACATCTGGACTCTGGACAGCATACTGTATCTTGCTGCACATTGTGCAATTGTACCGCCTCGCGGCCTCGGGTGGTGGCTCGAGCCTCTCACAGACCCGGGGGTCACGTCGCTCTGCAAGGGGGGTTGGCGCTACACGCGGGGGATGCGGGTATTTGGTTTTGGGATGATAGTTCGTGACGCCACCCACGGGTTGTGGTGATTGTGGACACCACCGCTGCGGTGAAGGTATGTGGACTCCCGGGAGCGGTGTAGTGGCGCAGCTAGGTGTTGACCCCCTCCGTGGGTAGGGGATGTTGGTCCTGGGGGCCGGGGTGCAGGGCGCAGTGTTGCGGTGCGGTGCCTGAGGGCACTGGTGTACTCACTCTGGTATAAGACACTGAAGGCGCTGGTAAACCATACGGGGTGATGAACGGGGCCCGCAACCGGCTGCAGCTTCTCCAGTCAGGCTAGCAATGTCCGCCTTTCTCAGCACATGTGTATGTATCTTGACTACTGTGCCTGGGCACTGGTAGCCCGCTCCCCGGCGTATAAGTGTCAGTGGAGCCAGTTTGTCCACAGACGCTGGCCCTGTGGATCTCTGGCCTTTGGCAGTGGCGCTATCCGGACGGGTTGGGCTGTTGCCTTCAATCAGGACTTAGGTGGGAATGAACCCCTGAGGTCCAGACCGCAATTATTATTATTATTATTTATTATTATAGCGCCATTTATTCCATGGTGCTTTACAAGTGAAAGAGGGTATACGTACAACAATCATCAACAGTACAAGACAGACTGGTATAGGAGGAGAGAGGACCCTGCCCGCGAGGGCTCACAGTCTACAGGGAATGGGTGAGGGTACAATAGGTGAGGACAGAGCTGGTTGCGCAGTGGTCTTCTGGACTAAGGGCTATTGTAGGTTGTAGGCTTGTTGGAAGAGGTGGGTCTTGAGGCTCCTCTTGAAGCTTTTCCACGGTAGGCAGGGCTGTATTTTGCCTTCATGCTGCCCTAGGCACTTTAAGTGGTCGCGCCCCTTAGTGACAATGTAAAACTGAGTTTTCGCACACGACATCTGTTTAAGGCAGATCTACTCTGTAAAACACTTTAAAAAGTATCAATGAGAAACAAAGGGCACTAACCCCCCCAATGGGGATCACCACAGGCACATCAAAACATAGCATGAGTATAACATATTCCCACCACACCGTCCCCACTTATATACTGTGACTGTGAAACTGCCCCTAATAAACTAAAACACCACACTGTCCTCCCTTATAAATTATACCCCCCACACCTTCCTCGATTATGAAATATGATCTGTACATTGTGAGGAGGGAGCGGCATGATGTGAGGACAATGTCCCATGCATGCTGCCTCCTCCTCACAGTGTCCCATGCATGCTGCCCCCTCCTCACAGTGTCCCATGCATGCTGCCCCCTCCTCACAGTGTCCCATGCATGCTGCCCCCTCCTCACAATGTCCCATGCATGCTGCCCCCTCCTCACAATGTCCCATGCATGCTGCCCCCTCCTCACAATGTCCCATGCATGTTGCCCCCTCCTCACAGTGTCCCATGCATGCTGCCCCCTCCTCACAGTGTCCCATGCATGCTGCCCCCTCCTCACAGTGTCCCATGCATGCTGCCCCCTCCTCACAGTGTCCCATGCATGCTGCCCCCTCCTCACAGTGTCCCATGCATGCTGCCCCCTCCTCACAGTGTCCCATGCATGCTGCCCCCTCCTCACAGTGTCCCATGCATGCTGCCCCCTCCTCACAGTGTCCCATGCATGCTGCCCCCTCCTCAGTGTCCCATGCATGCTGCCCCCTCCTCACAGTGTCCCATGCATGCTGCCCCCTCCTCACAGTGTCCCATGTATGCTGCCCCTCTCCATGAGCTCCTAATGCTGCCTTCCTCTTTTCCATAATGACACCTCCATTTTGCCCCACTCATGCTAAGACCACCAGACTAACACTTATGCTGAGACACCCCCCTACACACACACACACTACCCCACTCTTGATATTGACTCCCCTACATGGCTCCACTCCATACTGAGCCCACACATGCTGCCCCTTCTCCATAATGAGCTCCCAATGCTGCCCCCCTCTTATTCTGAGTCCTTACACTCTCCCCACCCAATCGATTTTGTCATTGCTCTATCCCTCAACCCTTGTCCTCTGTCTCTAGTATTGGCCCCTCTCTCCCATTCCCCCAGGAGCAGCCTCTCTCCCCCCGCCTCCAGCAGCAGCCTCTCCCCCAGCATCAGCCTCTCTCCCACCAGCCTCCCCCAGCCTCAGCCTCTCTTCCCTCAGCATCAGCCTCTCTCCCCCAGCTTCAGCCTCTCTCCCCCTAGCCTCCCCCAGCATCAGCCTCACTCCCCAGTAGCCACCAGCATCAGCCTCATTCCCCAGTCTCCGCCAGCATCAGCCTCTCTCCAGCCAGCCTCCTCCAGCACCAGCCTTTCTCCAGCCAGCCTCCCCCAGCATCATCCTCTCTCCCCCCAGCCTCCGCCAGCATTAGCCTCTCTCCCCCGAGCCTCCGCCTCTCTCCCCCCAGGCCTCCGCCAGCATCAGCCTCTGCCTCCCCCCGGCCTCCGCCAGCATCAGCCTCTGCCTCCCCCCGGCCTCCGCCAGCATCAGCCTCTGCCTCCCCCCGGCCTCCGCCAGCATCAGCCTCTGCCTTTTCCCGGCTTCCGCCAGCATCAGCCTCTGCCTCCCCCAGGCCTCCGCCAGCATCAGCCTCTGCCTCCCCCAGGCCTCCGCCAGCATCAGCCTCTGCCTCCGCCCGGCCTCCGCCAGCATCAGCCTCTGCCTCCCTCCAGCCTCCCCCCAGTCTCAGCCTCTGCCTCCCTCCAGCCTCCCCCCAGTCTCAGCCTCTGCCTCCCTCCAGCCTCCCCCCAGTCTCAGCCTCTTCCTCCCCCCAGCCTCAGCCTCTGACTCTCCCCAGCCTCCCCCAGTCTCAGCCTCTGCCTCCCCCCAGTCTCAGCCTCTGCCTCTCCCCAGCCTCCCCCCAGTCTCAGCCTCTGCCTCCCCCCAGTTTCAGCCTCTGCCTCCCCCCAGTCTTAGCCTCTGCCTCCCGCCCAGCCTCCCCCCAGTCTCAGCCTCTGCCTCCCTCCAGCCTCCCCCCAGTTTCAGCCTCTGCCTCCCTCCAGCCTCCCCCCAGTCTCAGCCTCTGCCTCCCTCCAGCCTCCCCCAGTCTCAGCCTCTGCCTCCCCCCAGCCTCCCCCCAGTCTCAGCCTCTGCCTCCCCCCAGCCTCCCCCCAGTCTCAGCCTCTGCCTCCCCCCAGCCTCCCCCCAGTCTCAGCCTCTTCCTCCCTCCAGCCTCCCCCCAGTCTCAGCCTCTGCCTCCCTCCAGCCTCCCCCCAGTCTCAGCCTCTGCCTGCCCCTCGTCCACTATCCTCATATTGCAGCCTCTGCCTCTGCCTGTCCCTCGTCCACTATCCTCACATTGCAGCCTCTGCCTCTGCCTGTCCCTCGTCCACTATACTCACATTGCAGCCTCTGCCTGTCCCTCACTATACTCACATTGTAGCCTGCCTGCACCTCCCCCAGAATCCTCACTTCACAGCACTGGAACTCTGCCAGCGGTTACCTGCTCTTGTGCCTCCCGTCTCCTCTCGCTGCTGCCGCTCCTCCTATGGTGTCCGTCATCCTCCTGCTGCTGCTGGCTCCGGTGAGTGTGCTGTCCTCCGCGGCATCTGCAGCATTGGATGCCACAGCACGGAGCGGATTGGCGCGCCTCTGACCCGGAAGTTCAGGCACTTCCAGGGTCAATCAGTTCTCTGTGCCCGGCGGCGCCCACAGTTTATCTGTATTCGCGTCTTAAAGACGCAGATACAGATAAATGAAAGTGCGTCTCTCACCCCACGCCCCCCCCCCCAACCTCCACCCCGGCCCCCTTCCCCCTTCAAAAACACAGCGGATTTAATAGACTGTCTGGAGGGGGAGAAGATGTAAAAAAAAAAAAATTTTTTTTTTGCAGCCAGAAAGTGCCGCCCCCCCGCAACGTGGCGCCCCAGGCACGGGACCACGGGTGCCTAATGGTAAATATGGCCCTGACGGTAGGGGAGAGTCTGATGTGCTGAGGTAGAGCATTCCAGAGTATGGGAGATGCACGGGAGAAATCTTGTACGTGATTGTGGGAAGAGGAGATAAGAGAGGAGCAGAGAAGGAGATCTTGTGAGGATCTGAGGTTGCGTGCAGGTAGGTACCAGGAGACTAGGTCACAGATGTAGGGAGGAGACAGGTTGTGCATGGCTTTGCATGTCATGGTTAATGTTTTGAACTGGAGTCGTTGGGCGATGGGAAGCCAGTGAAGTGATTGGCAGAGTGGCGAGGCTGGGGAGTAGCGAGGGAAGAGGTGGATTAAGCGGGCCGCAGAGTTTAGGATAGATTGGAGGGGTGCAAGAGTGTTGGAAGGGAGGCCAGAGAGCAGAAGGTTGCAGTAGTCAAGGCGGGAGATGATGAGGGCATGCACTAGTGTTTTTGCTGATTCTTAGTTAAGGAAAGCACGGATTTGGGAGATATTTTTGAGTTGTAATCGGCATGAGTTGAAGAGAGCTTGGATGTGTGGCTTGAAGGATAGAGCAAAGTCGAGGGTAAAGGGGGCTTTACACGCTACGACATCGCTTATGCGAACTCGTTGGGGTCACGGAATTGGTGACGCACATCCGGCCGCATTAGCGATGCCGTTGCGTGTGACACCGATGAGCGATTTTGCATCGTTGCAAAAATGTGCAAAATCGCTCATTAGTGACATGGGTCACTAATTGGTCCATTCTCAAAAATCGTTACTGCAGCAGTAACGAGGTTGTTCCTCGTTCCTGCGGCAGCACACATCGCTCCATGTGACACCGCAGGAACGAGGAAGCTCTCCTTACCTGCCTCCCGGCCGCTATGCGGAAGGAAGGAGGTGGGCGGGATGTTACGTCCCGCTCAGCTCCGCCCCTCCGCTGCTATTGGGCGGCCGCTCAGTGACGTCGCTGTGACGCCGCACGGACCGCCCCCTTAGAAAGGAGGCGGTTCGCCGGTCACTGCGACGTCGCCGGGCAGGTAAGTATGTGTGACGGGTCTGGGCGATGTTGTGCGGTACGGGCAGCGATTTGCCCGTGTCGCGCAACAGATGGGGGCGGGTACCCACACTAGTGATATCGGGACTGATATCGCAGTGTGTAAAGCCCGCTTTACTCCAAGGCAACAAGCTTGTGAGACTGGGGAGAGTGAGCAACCATCAAGTTTGATGGAAAGGCTTGTTGGAGGAGATGAGTTAGGAGGAGGAAAGACAATGAACTTTGTTTTGTCCATGTTAAGTTTTAGGAATCGCGCAGAGAAGAAGGATGAAATAGCAGACAGACATTGTGGGATTTTGGTTAGTAGAGAGGTAATGTCAGATCCCGAGAGGTAGATCTGTGTGTCATCGGCATAGAGATGATACTGGAAGCCGTGGGACTCTATATGAGCGGTCCCAGGCCAAAGGTGTAGATGGAGAACAGCAGGGGTCCAAGAACTGAGCCTTGGGGGACACCGACAGATAGGGGGCGAGATGAGGAAGTGGTGTGAGAATAGGAGACGCTGAAAGTTCGGTCGGTTAGGTATGAGGAGATCCAAAATAGGGCCAGGTCTGTGATGCCCAGAGATGAGAGAATCTGTAGTAGGAGGGAATGGTCTACTGTGTCGAAGGCAGAGGACAGGTCCAGTAGGAGGAGGATAGAGTAGTGTCGCTTGGCTTTGGCGGTTAGTAGGTCATTAGTGACTTTAGTTAGGGCAGTTTCAGTGGAATGATGAGGTCGGAAGCCAGATTGTAGTTGGTCAAAGAGGGAGCAGGATGAGAGGTATGAGGACAGTTCAAGATGGACAAGCTGTTCTAGTAGTTCTGAGGCATAGGGGAGAAGGGATATGGGGCTATAGTTTGACACAGAGGATGGGTCAAGGGAGGGCTTTTAGAGGATGGGCGTAATAGAGGCATGTTTAAAGCATGAAGGGAATATGCCAGTTGTTAGTGATAGGTTGAAGAGATGGGTTAGGGCTGGGATGAGGACTGCGGTGATGTTGGGGATGAGGTGCGATGGGAGCGGGTCCAGTGCACAGGTGGTTAGATGTGATCTTGAGAGTAGAGTGGAAAGATTATTTTCTGTCATGGTGGAGAAGCTGGATTTGGAGGAAGAAGACTGAGTAGCTATAATGAGGGTCTGTGGTGATTGTGGGCCAAAGCTTGCTCTGATGTTGTCAATCTTCTGCTTGAAGAAAGATGCAAAGTCTTCAGCTGAGATGAGATGAGAGGGAGGTGGTGCTGGAGGAGGGAGGAGAGAATTAAAAGTGTTGAATAGCTGTTTAGGGTTGTGAGAGAGAGAGGATATGAGGGATGAGAAGTAGGTTTGTTTTGCAGCAGTGAGTGTGGACTTGAAAGTGGTCAGGGACTTTTTATATGCAATGAAGTGCTCAGTGGAATGAGACCTCTTTCATCTGCGCTCAGCAATTCTGGAAGCCCGTCTTAGTTCTTTAGTCTGCCTCGTGTGCCAGGGTTGCCTTTTGATTGATTGGGTTTTGGTGTGTGTGAGGGGGGCAGCTGATTCAAGAGCTGCAGAGATTGTAATGTTGTATAAAGTTGCAGCAGCATCTGCATCGTGTAGAAATGCAATGTCTGTGAGAGGGAGAAGGAAACTGAGGAAGGGCATGTAAATCAATGTGTTTGATATTTCTGCGAGGGTGTGAAAGTTTGTGGAAGGGGGGTTGCGTACTTGGAGAAGAGAGAGAAGAGAATGTGAGTAGGTTGTGGTCAGACGGGGAGAGGCGAGTTAGAGAGGTTAGATAGGGAACAGAGGTGAGTGAAGATGAGGTCTAGCGTGTGGCCATCTTTGTGAGTAGCTGCAGAAGACCATTGGGTGATGCCGAAGGAGGAAGCGAGTGTTAGAAGTTTGGAGACAGATGAGTGGGAAGTGTCAATGGGGATATTGAAATCACCCATGATGATGGTGGGGATGTCGGTGGAAAGGAAGTGTAGTAGCCAGGTGGTGAAATGGTCAAAAAAGGCAGTGGCTGGCCCTGGAGGGCGGTAAATGACAGCCAGTTGAAGGTTGGAGGGGGCATAGATGCGTACGGAGTGCACCTCAAAAGATGGCAAAGTAACAGAGGGTGGTAGTGGAATTGGTGTAAAGGAGCATTGGTCGGACAGGAGCAAACCAACTCCTCCACCATGCTTGTTGCTGGGGCGGGGGGTGTGAGAGAGTTGGAGACCGCCATAAAAAAGTGCAGCAGGAGAGGCTGTGTCAGAGGGGGTGAGACAGGTTTCTGTGATGGCGAGGAAGGAGAGTTTATTAGTGATGAAAAGATCATGAATGTAGGATAGTTTGTTGCAGACAGAGCGAGCGCTCCACGCAGCTCCAGTTAGAGGGACTGGGGGAGCGGGGGCCGGGTGAATGGGTATGAGGTTTGAGAGGGTGCGGAAATTTGTGTTAGGTTGTGGATGAGGGTTGGAAGTGACAATAGGGATGTGGTGAGGAGGACCAGGATTAGGAGAGATATCTCCAGCAGTGAGGAGAAGCAGTGAGAGTGTTAGTAGGTGAGAGCAGGTGAGGCTATGAGATGGTCGTGTGTGTCTGGAGACACAGGGTGAAATGTGGAGGAAAATATCTGAGGGGAAGGTGAGTTGGGTAGGGAGGATGGAGGGAGAGATTAATAGCTCATTACTGGGTTTAGGGATCAGAGGGTGCAGTAGAAAGTGAAGTATTATAGAGGTGAAAGTTAAGAGACACACGAACATTGTTTACAGTGACTATGTTTCCAGTTACCTTCCGGTCACTTCCAGCCCAATTCTGGCCTAATTCAATGCATCATACTTATATGGTACATACTTGTCATGGGGCAGACGAAAAGTCTTGTGCAGACTTTTAGTTGCCGCAGTATATACACATACAAGTGCAATCAGCTGTGAAGGGGTGGGGTGCAACAAGAACCCCTTGATCACTCAATCAAAGAAGCCAGATGCAGCTTCACATAGGCAAAATAAACATAGGTCATAAAAGGAAGGTAGGTTACGGGGGGGGGGTGTTCCACCGGTCATATTCCCGGTCTCCTGCAGGCGGCCACTACCGTCTGCCTGCCTGAATGATCGGGGGTCCTAGGCTCCAACCCAGGTCCCGCGCAGAACTGTACTCCTCTCACTCCTCTCTCCTAACTCAATCTCCGCTCATCTCTCCTGCCTCAGGCCAGCAGACTCCTCGGGGGGCGTGTCTATACACCTGACTCCGCCCACCTGGTGTGCCTGTCTAACTCTGAGGGAGGCAATCAGGTCTTTGGTTTACTGATGGTACCTTACTGGGGTGGGGGGTCTATGTGGTGTGTGTATTGACCTGTGACCCCTGGGGGTCCAGGGCGTCACACAATATGGTGGGTGACACATTTGCACAAGCATCTGTAATACGTCGTTGTAGGTCCTGCAATGTTGGTGGAGGGCTCGCATACACCTGCTGTTTGATGTGACTCCACAGAAAGAAGTCCAATGGGGTCAGATCAGGTGAGCGTCGAGGCCATTCCACGCAGCCACCATACCCAATGACTTGTAGGAAGGTCTTCATGAGGTATCGCTTCACGTCCGCAGCCTTGTGAGTTTTACACGTTCTAATCATAGCATTTCTGTATGTAAGGTGTCGATTCATATTGAATTGATGATGCCGTACAACTTTGTAATTCACTTTTTTTCTATATCTCGTTCCGTTTTCGAGATAAAAATGCTAACTCCGTTGTTTTCCATCAGGTGGCGCTATAGGTGGTTTCATTGTGTAGCGCATGGATACTTTACTATACGTAGACACCACTTCTATGCCTATAGCTGCCGCCGTTCTCAAGTTAATGGCGGTGGACAGGATATGGGTGGACACACTGTATATATATTTATACAAACTCATGGCCAAAAGTCTTATCACCCTTGAAGTTGTTCCAGAAAATGAAGTATTTTCCCCAGAAAATTAATAAAACCCCCTACACCACTCCTCTCCATAATATACCCCTACACTGCCCCCTTCCATAATATCTCTCCCACACTGCCCTATGTATAATATCTCCCACACACACACTGTCTGTCTGTATAATATACCCCCACACACACTGCTCCTCTGTAGAATATCACTAACACACACACACTGCTCCTCTGTATAATATCCCCCCCACACACTGTTCCTCTGTATAATATCCCCCACACACACTGCTCCTCTGTATAATATCCCTCCACACCCACTGCTCCTCTGTATATGTATATCCCCCACACCCACTGCTCCTCTGTATATGTATATCCCCCATACCCACTGCTCCTCTGTATATGTATATCCCCCACACACTGTTCCTCTGTATAATATCCCCCACACACACTGCTCCTCTGTATAATATCCCTCCACACCCACTGCTCCTCTGTATATGTATATCCCCCACACCCACTGCTCCTCTGTATATGTATATCCCCCATACCCACTGCTCCTCTGTATATGTATATCCCCCACACACTGCTCCTCTATATGTATATCCCCCACACACACTGCTTCTCTGTATAATATCCTCCCACACACACTGCTCTACTGTATAATATTCCCACATACTGCGCTTCTGTATAATATCCCCCCACACACTGTTCCTCTGTATAATATCCCCCACACACACTGCTCCCTGTACAATATTCCCCCACACACACTGCTCCTCTGTATAATATCCCCCCCCCACACACTGCTCCTCTGTAGAATATCCCCCACACACACTGCTCCCCTGTATAATATTCCCCCCACACACTGCTCCTCTGTATAATATTCCCCCCACACACTGCTCCTCTGTATAATATCCCTCCACACCCACTGCTCCTCTGTATATGTATATCCCCCACACCCACTGCTCCTCTGTATATGTATATCCCCCACACCCACTGCTCCTCTGTATATGTATATGCCCCACACCCACTGCTCCTCTGTATATGTATATCCCCCACACACACTGCTCCTCTGTATATGTATATCCCACACACACACACACACTGCTTCTCTGTATAATATCCTCCCAAACACACTGCTCTTACTGTATAATATTCCCACATACTGCTCCTCTGTATAATATCCCACCACACACCCTGCTCTCCTGTATACTATTCCCCACACAAGCTGCCTTGTTCTGAATGTCATCTGAAGGGGTGATGGTTTGGAGCTCCCTGTAGGTCAGGACTGGGGGTGAAGCTGACTGTGCCTCAACAGGTGTGTGAGTTAATTGGGAGTTTGGGAAGCCCAATTGCATATCAGCCTGGGTTATATAGTAGAGTAGTGTCTGCTGGCTGGGCCGGTTATTATTGTTGTTCCTCAGGCTCTGAATCGGCTTGGAGTTGTCCTTCCATTTTTCCTGTGCCCATCCCATTCCAGATAAGTTGCAAGTTATTTGCTTTATTGCTTGATCCACACCTAAGGGTGTTTGTTTTTCTTTTTGTTTTGCTTAAAGTCTGTTTTCTTGCAGGAGAGGAACTGTCTCTGTTTTGATGAGCATGGGGGACCCCCTCTACAGGTCCCACTGCAAGAAAAAGGAGATTCTCCCTGTTCTATTTGATTATTTGCACTTTTGTATTTCTTGTGGGTTTTTTTGGTATTTTGTTTCTCCCATTATTTACAAGAGTACCTGATCTAGTGGGGAAGAGTCCGTGTGGTCTCAGTATTTTTCTTATCATGAGATTGGTATTTTTCCACAGGGTTTTTGCACTTGCCACAATCGGTTGTCTGTCCTGTTCTATCTAGGAAGTCGGGCCTCGCCTTTGCTGATCTATATTTCCTATCTGTGTCTTGTGTCTTCTTGCATCGCCGTTGGCTTTATATGTTGGGACTTGCTGTTCCTTTGGGAACTACTCTGGGGGAAGATGGGTTTTCTCATTTCTATCTGTGAGGTGTGGTAAGTTTCTCCGGCTGTGACGTGGCATCTAGGTGTGTTTAGAAGCGCTCCATGGCTGCTTCTAGTGTGGTCTGACAGATGGGGATTGCGGTCAGCTTGGGTTCCAACTGCTCTTGTGTTTTTTTCTGCTGATGGGATTTTTGTGATCATCCATGGTGACCAGATCTTAACACTGCCCCTCTTTATATATCCTCACACACACACACACTGCACCTCTGTATATCGACACAAACACACACACGGCCCCTCTGTATAATATCCACCAGGTATATACATCCCCCTCCTGGGCCCATTATGGTATATATGTCCCCATCTTTGTTTATTTGCGCCCTTTCTAGCGTATATGTTGTGCTTCTGGTATATATGTCCGCCTCCTGGGCCTCTTCTGGTATATGTCAACATCCTGATTTATTTGTCCCCATTCTGGTATTATATATATATATATATATATATATATATGTCCCATCCTGGGCAACTCCAGGTATTTGTCCCCTTTCTGGCATATATGTCATCCTCCTGATATATATGGCCCCTTCCTGGCATATTTGTGTGTCACAAAAAGAAAACAAACAAATAAAACACATTTTACTCACCCTCCCCATCTCCCACATCGCATGGCGTCCTATCTGAGCGGGGATGCATTTCAGCTGGATGTGCGCTCACCGATGCACAAAGCAGGGGGCTGGACTACGTCCATGACTAAGACATTGTGAATGTCGAAATGCGTTGGATTTTTTCCTTGAGGGGTCAATATTGTGCCAGTACCGCTGCAGCATCATTTTAATGGATTTCATAAACAAAATAGTTTTTTATCCCTGCCTATCTCCCACTGGATTTTTCTCTTTTTACTGAAAGCTGAAGGTTCATGCAAATATATATGGGTCTGACCTGACATTACAATTGATATACCATGTAATGATGGTGGTTCTGGTGATGTATTTCTGTAGTGCTGGTGGTTGTGATGCTGTGTTTCTGGACTAATGGGGGTTATATGGATGTACAGTCATATGAAAAAGTTTGGGCACCCCTATTAATGTTAATCTTTTTTCTTCTTAACAATTTGGGTTTTTGCAACAGCTATTTCAGTTTCATATATCTAATAACTGATGGACTGAGTAATATTTCTGGATTGAAATGAGGTTTAATGTGCTAACAGAAAATGTGCAATCCGCATTTAAACAAAATTTGACTGGTGCAAAAGTATGGGCACCTCAACATAAAAGTGACATTAATATTTTGTAGATCCTCCTTTTGCAAAAATAACAGCCTCTAGTCGCTTCCTGTAGCTTTTAATGAGTTCCTGGATCCTGGATGAAGGTATATTTGACCATTCCTGTTTACAAAACAATTCCAGTTCAGTTAAGTTTGATGGTCGCCGAGCATGGACAGCACGCTTCAAATCATCCCACAGATGTTCAATGATATTCAGGTCTGGGGACTGGGATGGCCATTCCAGAACATTGTAATTGTTCCTCTGCATGAATGCCTGAGTAGATTTGGAGCGGTGTTTTGGATCATTATCTTGCTGAAATAACCATCCCCTGCGTAACTTCAACTTTGTCACTGATTCTTGCACATTATTGTCAAGAATCTGCTGATACTGAGTTGAATCCATGCGACCCTCAACTTTAACAAGATTCCTGGTGCTAGCATTGGCCACACAGCCCCAAAGCATGATGGAACCTCCACCAAATTTTACTGTGGGTAGCAAGTGCTTTTCTTGGAATGCCGTGGGTTTTTTTTGCCTCCATGCATAACGCCTTTTTTATGACCAAACAACTCAATCTTTGTTTCATCAGTCCACAGGACCTTCGTCCAAAATGTAACTGACTTGTCCAAATGTGCTTTTGCATACTTCAGGCGACTCTGTTTGTGGCGTGCTTGCAGAAACGGCTTCTTTCGCATCACTCTCCCATGCAGCTTTTCCTTGTGCAACGTGCGCTGTATTGTTGACCGATGCACATTGACAGCATCTGCAGCAAGATGATGCTGCAGGTCTTTGGAGGTGGTCTGTGGATTGTCCTTGACTGTTCTCACCATTCTTCTTCTCTGACTTTCTGATATTTTTCTTGGCCTGCCACTTCTGGGCTTAACAAAAACTGTACCTGTGTTCTTCCATTTCCTTACTATGTTCCTCACAGTGTAAATCTCTGAGACAACTTTTTGTATCCTTCCCCTGAACAACTATGTTGAATAATCTTTGTTTTCAGATCATTTGAGAGTTGTTTTGAGGAGCCCATGATGCCACTCTTCATAGGAGATTAGAATAGGAGAACAACTTGCAAGTGGCCACCTTAAATACCTTTTCTCATGATTGGATACACCTGCCTATGAAGTTCAAAGCTCAATGAGGTTACAAAACCAATTTAGTGCTTTAGTAAGTCAGTAAAAAGTAGTTAGGAGTGTTCAAATCAAGAAATTGATAAGGGTGCCCATACTTTTGCTCCGGTCAAATTTTGTTTAAATGCGGATTGCACATTTTCTGTTAGTACAATAAACCTCATTTCAATACAGAAATATAACTCAGTCCATCAGTTATTAGATATATGAAATTGAAATAGCTGTTGCAAAAACCCAAATTGTTATAAAGAAAAAAGGTTAACATTAATAGGGGTGCCCAAACCTTTACATATGACTGTATTTCTGTACTGCTGGAGGTTCTAACAAGGAATCTCTGTACTGCTAGTGGTTCTAGTGAGGAATTTCTTTACTGCCGGTGGTTCAGGTGATGAATTTCTGTACTGCTGGTGGTTCTAATGCTGTGTTTCTGCTCTGATGGGGGTTCTGATACTGTATTTCTGTACTACTAATGGTTTTGGTGATTGTATACCTGTGCTGTTATTAGTTCTGATTCTGTACACAAGCAACAATTAATTACTTGTAAGATTATGTAATACATGGCTATATTAAAGAGGTTGTCCACTACTTTAACATTGATGACCTATCCTTAGGATAGATCATCAATGTCTGATTGTGCAGGGTCGGGTCCCCCCTCCTATCGGCTGTTCTAGGTACCGGTGAAAGCAAACAGCCGGAGTGCTAAATTCCGGATCTGCTCAGTCTTGTGATTGTGGCCACGGCTGGGTACTGCACAACAGCACCTATTCAAATCAATGAAGCAGATGTGCAGTACCTGGCATACTTGTGCTCACATGACCATTCACTCTCGCCACTTGCATCGGAGAATCCTAAAAGTGTGCAGTGCGCGTTGTGAGAATTCAGAAGCCTGCAGTCATCTAGAGTGACTGCAGACTTTCATCATAAACCTGGACAACCACTTTAAATTATGTTTATATTACTGTAGCCCAATACTAACAGCATGTAATATATTCCCTATCAGGATTTAGCTCTGCTTGCTGGCTCCAGCAGTCTTCATATGGCCACTCACTCATATTTAATTTTCATATTTAGTCATGTGACAATTAGCTTCTCTCTCTACTTCTGTTTTTCGTTGAACATTGAGAGAATTAGGAAGAGCATTTTGTCTGCATTTTACTAAGGGTGCAAATCATACATAAATGAGCGGTCACATGACAACTACCCAAACCGCGTGGGGTGGGCCAAACAGAATTTTAGCCCCTGGTGCCAGAAAGCCTAGATACCTCTGTTTTGACAAACTTCATTTTAGTTTTTTATGTCTGTGTCAGCAGTGGGATCCTCCTGGGTTTCCTGCTGTAGTATTAATTTAATTAAAATGATGAAGGATATTTCATGCTGACACTGATGCACCCTGAGCTTGCTGGACAGTGCCATTAGCTGCAGTACCATGGGTTGTAAACCTCTTGCATGCTGTGCACAAAGTTACATCAAGATCTCTGGATATGAACTTGAAACCTTGAGTTTATTTTTTAACAATTTTGATTCTCAAATCCTCACAGTTCTCTTCTCTTTCTATTCTCCAAGCTGAGGCTATGGGCGCACGTTGCGTATTTGCATGCAGTTATGCTGCGATTTGCACCGCAGCGTAACTGCATGTGTCCTGTGTCCCCAGCATAATCTATGAAGATTATGCAGGAGACGTGCGCACGTGGCATCTTAGAGCGCAGCGCTTTGGCTGCTGCCCGAAGCGCGCGTTCTAAGAAGTGACATGTCACTTCTTTCCTGCGCTCTGCCTGCAGTCCCCGCTCTGTCTATGGGAGCGGCTGCACTCAGAGCGCATGGAATCAGCTTTTTTTTTTTTTCACTACGGACTCTTTCTACAGCGATTTGAAGCGTACGTGTGCTGTTCAAATCGCTGCCGAAATTTCTGCAGGGCCAGTACGCAACGTGCGCACATAGCCTGAGTATGACTCAAACGAACACAATGCTATGATTGAGTCAACTACTCCCCTTTTTATCTGGTGTCACGTGTGATTTTCATATTGCCCACACCTGTTATTTGGCATATATGATTTTGAAAGAGCATCACGTGCTTAAAATAAATTACTCGCAATTTTTGTAAAGGTGCCAACAATTTATTCCAGCCCATTTTGGGGGTTTTGTGTGAAATTATATCCAATTTCCCTTTTTTCTGTTTTGTTTTTGTGTGTGTTTCTCCAGTAAACACAAAGGAAATGTGTTAAAAACATGTGCAATTGCAATAACTTTCTGGGAGAAATACTTCATTTTCTGGAACAATTTCAAGGGTGCCAGCACCTTTGGCCATGACATGACTTGCTTTCGTCACAAAATGCTCCCTTTGCAGCAATTACAGCTTTGCAGACCTTTGGCATTCTAGCTGTTAATTTGATGAGGTAATCTGGAGATATTTCACCCCATGCTTCCAGAAGCCCATCCCACAAGTTGGATTGGCTTGATGGCCACTTTTTGCGTACCGTACGATCAAGCTTCTCCCACAACAGCTCAATAGGGTTGAGATCTGGTGACTGGGCTGCCCACTCCATTACAGATAGAATACCAGCTGCCTGCTTATTCCCTAAATAGTTCATGCATAATTTGGAGGTGTGCTTTGGGTCATTGTCCTGTTGTAGGATGTAATTGGCCCCAATCAGGCGCTGTCCACAGGGGATGGCATGGCATTGCAAAATGGAGTGATAACCTTCCTTATACAAAATCCCTTTTACCTTGTACAAATCTCCCACTTTACCAGCACCAAAGCAACCCCAAACCATCATATTACCTCCACCTTGCTTGACACATGGCGTCAGGCACTCTTCCAGCATTTTTTCAGTTGTTCTGCGTCTCACAAATGTTCTCATGTGTGATCCAAACATCTCAAACTTCGATTAGTCTGTCCATAACACTTTTTTCCAATCTTCCTGTCCAATGTCTGTGTTCTTTTGCCCATATTAAGCTTTTCCTTTTATTAGCCAGTCTCAGATATGGCTTTTTCTTTGCTACTCTGCCCTGAAGGCCAGCATCCTGGAGTCGCCTCTTCACTGTAGACATTGACACTGGCGTTTTGCAGGTACTGTTTAATGAAGCTGCCAGTTGAGGACCTGTGAAGCGTCGATTTCTCAAACTAGAGACTCTAATGTACTTGTTGCTTAGTTGTGCAGTGGGGCCTCCCACTTCTCTTTCTACTCTTGTTAGAGCCTGTTTGTGCTCTCCTCTGAAGGGAGTAGTACACACCGTTGTTGGAAATCTTCAGTTTCTTGGCAATTTCTCGCATGGGATATCGTTAATTTCTAAGAACAAGGATAGACTGTCGAGTTTCACATGAAAGTTCTCTTTTTTCTGGCCATTTTGAGAGTTTAATAAAACCAACAAATGTAATGCTCCAGATTCTCAACTGGCTCAAAGGAAGGTCAGTTTTATAGCTTCTCTAATCAGCAAAACTATTTTCAGCTCTGCTAACATATTTGCACAATGGGTTTTTAAGGAATTTCTAAACATCCATTAGCCTTCTAACACAGTTAGCAAACACAATGTACCATTAGAATACTGGAGTGGTGGTTGTTGGAAATGGGCCTCTATACACTTTAGGCTAGGTTCACATTTCCGTTGTTTTGCATCAGTCACATGCGTTGCTTAACGCATGTGACTGATGCATTGTACAACGGATGACAAAGAACAGAATTCATTGTCGGACTCCGTTGTGTGCGGGGGGGCGGAGCGCGAGGGGGGCGGAGTTCGGGTTGGATGGAGCCGAGTGGGGCCGGGTCGCTGAGGACGTCAGTCCTGCGGGGACTGCAGGGCTGGGGACAGGTGAGTGAGTGAGTGAGTGAGGGAGGGGGCGGAGCTGAGCGGGGAAGTGTCGGCCTCCCTGCACACGTATCCAGGGTAAATATCGGGTAACTAAAAGCAAAGCACTTTTTGCTTGGTTACCCGATATTTACACTGGTTATCAGTGTACACTGCTTAGCGCTGGCTCCCTGCACACGTAACCAGTGTAAATATCAGGTAACTAACCAAAGCGCATTGCTTAGTAACCCGATGTGTATCCTGGTTACGGGTGCAGGGAGCCAGAGAGAGCATGCGCAGCGAAATCCTACGGATTGCGCTGCTCAAAAAGCGTTACAGGCTGCGTTCCTTCCGCCCCGCGGTCAGTCGTTCCACGACTGATCAGTCGGGCGGAGGGTGCAACGCAGCATCATCAGTCACAATCCGCCGCTCATACAAGTCTATGGGAACAACGGAATCCGCTAAACGGATTCCATTGTTTACCAGAGCAGCGGATTGTGACTGATACAATTTAACGGAAGTGTAAACCTAGCCTTAGTAGATATTGCATTAAAAAACAGACGTTTGCAGCTAGAATAGTCATTTCCCACATTTACAATGTATAGAGTGTATTTCTGTTTAATTTAATGTTAGTGTCATTGAAAAAACAAAGTGGAGAGAGGGAGAGAAAAGAAAGAAAATAACATCAGTCTCACAAACGTGGTGTGCCAGGAACCCCTCAGGCTATAACAGAGTATTTAGTAGGTCTGTCTTAAGCTGGGTTTACACACTGAGACTTTCTAGCGATCCAACCTGCGATCTCAACCTAGCCGGGATCGCTACAAAGTCTCTGGTGAGCTGTCAAACAGGCAGACCTGACCAACGACCTAACAGCGATCCGGACCTGCAGAGCGACTAGCTGGTCGTTGGGGACGTGTCAAAAAAGCAGGTGAACTTCACCCGACTTCATTTAATGCTGGGTTTACACACTGCAACATCGCAAACGACATCGCTGTAACATCACCGGTTTTGTGACGTTACAGCGACCTCCCCAGCGACATTGCAGTGTGTGAAACCTATCAGCGACCTGGCCCCTGCTGTGAAGTTGTGATCGCTACAAATCGTTCAGGACCATTCCTAGGTCCTTTGTTTCCCGCTGTGCAGCATACATCGCTAGCAAGTTTCAGTGTGTAAAGGGGACTTTACAGCGACTCTGCGGCTCTGTCTGTGTAGCGTCCTGATTAGCGGTCACCGGTGAAGGATTCACCGGTGACCGCTAATCCCCCGAGTGACTGAAGTGTCCCCCCTCTCTCATACTCACCGATCCCCGATCACCGGCGCTGCACGGCGTTCACTCTGCTCAAGCGGCTTTTTCCTTTTTTGAAAAAGCCGGCCGCTCATTAAACAATCTCGTATTCCCTGCTTTTCCCCGCCCACCGGCAAATATGATTGGTTGCAGTGAGACACGCCCACACGCTGAGTGACAGCTGTGTCACTGCACCCAATCACAGCAGCCGGTGGGCGTGTCTATACTGTGCAGTAAAATAAATAAATAAATAATTAAAAAATCCGGCGTGCAGTCCCCCCCAATTTTAATACCAGCCAGATAAAGCCATACGGCTGTAGGCTGGTATTCTCAGGATGGGGAGCTCCACGTTATGGGGAGCCCCCCAGCCTAAAAATATCAGTCAGCAGCCGCCCAGAATTGCCGCATACATTATATGCGACAGTTCTGGGACTGTACCCGGCTCTTCCCGATTTTCCCTGGTGCGTTGGCAAATCGGGGTAATAAGGAGTTATTGGCAGCCCATAGCTGCCAATAAGTCCTAGATTAATCATGTCAGGCGTCTATGAGACACCCTCCATGATTAATCTGTAAATTACAGTTAAAAAACACACACCCGAAAAATCCTTTATTAGAAATAAAAAACACTAACAAATTCCCTCATTACCAATTTATTACCCACAACAAAGCCCTCCTTGTCCGGCGTAATCCACGGCCCTCCAGCGTCGCATCCAGCTCTGCTGCATGCAGGTGACAGGAGCAGCAGAAGACACAGCCGCTCCTATCACCTCCACGCAGCTAATGAAGAGAGCCGTGTGATCGGCTGAGCTGTCACTGAGGTTACCTGGATCCAGCGGTGGATGCAGCGGTGGCCGCAGGTAACCTCAGTGACAGCTCAGCTGATCGCGCTACTCACCGCCGCTCCAGTCAGCTCCACGCAGCAAATGAGGTGAGTAGCGCGATCAGCTGAGCTGTCACTGAGGTTACCCGCGGCCACCGCTGGATCCACCGCTGGATCCAGGTAACCTCAGTGACAGCTCAGCCGATCACACGGCTCTCTTCATTAGCTGCGTGCAGGTGACAGGAGCGGCTGTGTCTTCTGCTGCTCCTGTCACCTGCATGCAGCAGAGCTGGATGCGACGCTGGAGGACCGTGGATTACGCCGGACAAGGAGGGCTTTGTTGTGGGTAATAAATTGGTAATGAGGGAATTTGTTAGTGTTTTTTATTTCTAATAAAGGATTTTTCGGGTGTGTGTTTTTTAACTGTAATTTACAGATTAATCATGGAAGGTATCTCGGGGTGACGCCTGACATGATTAATCTTGGACTTATTGGCAGCTATGGGCTGCTAATAACTCCTTATTACCCCGATTTGCCTACGCACCAGGGCAAATCGGGAAGAGCCAGGTACAGTCCCAGATCTGTCGCATCTAATGTATGCGGCAATTCTGGGCGTCTGCTGGCTGATATTGTTAGGCTGGGGGGCTCCCCATAACGTGGGGCTCCCCATCCTGAGAATACCAGCCTGCAGCCGTATGGCTTTATCTGGCTAGTATTAAAATAGGGGGGGACCGCACGCCGGATTTTTTAATTATTTATTTATTTACACGGCACACAGAGCCGCGCGGCATTACTAAAGCCTTGGAACACAACTACCATGCCAAACTGAGCTACTCAAGCTATCTTTCATTAAAGGGAACCTGTCAGCAGGTTTTTGCTACCTTATCTAAGAGCATAGAACCTCAGAAAAGTGGAGTCATAATCCAAAATTGTATTAAAAAGGTATAATTTTATTCAGTACAAAATTCATAAAAATCACACACAGTAAAAAGGGGAAAACAAGGTGCAAGGGACAGCAAAAATATTGCAAGTAGTCAATGGTGAGTATCAAGAGTTCCAAATGGCATATAGTGCACAAGAATACATCCCTCACTAATTATAGATGGTATTTGTATAATAGTGCTAGTTTCTGGATCAGCCTGGTCATTATACACACTGCAGTAGCACCAATAAGTATGGGGAACCACCTCCCACCCTATAGTGTGAACTGATGTAAATAACACAGTGTATATGTACAGTGCGGTGGTAGAGACAGGAATCCCATAAGCTGCATATAAAAGTGCTGCCAGTGTGCAGCAAAATGCAGGCACCCCAGAATTAGCACATATAAAGGGGTAAATTAGGTCAGTTAATTAGTGAGGGATGTATTCTTGTGCACTATATGCCATTTGGAACTCTTGATACTCACCATTGACTACTTGCGATATTTTTGCTGTCCCTTGCACCTTGTTTTCCCCTTTTTACTGTGTGTGATTTTTATGAATTTTGTACTGAATAAAATTATACCTTTTTAATACAATTTTGGATTATGACTCCGCTTTTCTGAGGTTCTATATTGTTGGGAGTTTCCATACTTTATTAATCTTTATGATGTACCGGATGTATTTGCTTATTTAAGAGCAGCATGAAGTAGACAAAGAGACCATGAATCCAACAATGTATCACTTCGCTTACTTGGTGCAGTGGTTCTGAAACATTCACAGTTTTTACATTTAGCATGCAGCAGAGGTAAGAAAGTTAACCTCGCCTACAGTAGGCTCTCTATGTAGATGATCAACAGCTGCTTAGCACAGGAGGGGCAATGGTAATTTCCTAGTGGTCAAAGCTTAATTGGAAGTAAACAACAGCATGCAGCTGTCAAATGGATGTTTGCACAAACTTCACCGACTATTGTAATGGCATTGATTTCTGTTCAGATTGTAAATTCTAACACTCCACCCGAAAGTTTCTCTGGTGTCTAGGATCAACACAGGAAGATTCAGGTGTTGACGTGCTGTGTGCTGATTCATAGGAAGGGCTAGTGTGGCGCCCCTGACCTGGTCAGGCACCACTGAGTACTGCACCCATGCTGGGTCAGTACAAACAGGTAATCCCAAAGGTTGAGTAGGGTGTATACGCACAGACACGAAGTACCCAGTACACACACACACACAGCTTAGAGGGGACCCCTGGGCAGACCCAGGAAGGGGGCGTAGCCCTCGCATCCCAGCTAGTGGTGGAGTAGTGGGACTGGAGACAGGGAGTGTGCAGTGGCAGTCAAAGGAGAAGGAGTGGAGCAGCCGTGTCTGAAGTGTAGAGATGAACAGCAGGACACTAGTCAGACCCTGCACCTGTAGTATATAAGGATAAGGCTGCACATCAAACTTGGATAATAGTATAATGCCTCAAGCATATGGAAAAATATTGGAAAATACAATGAAAAATGCTACTTGCTAACTTGAACATGTGAATAAGGAAATGCATACCTGCCATGAATATTAGGAAAAAGGAGATATTTAGCAATCGCATTGATCAATGTAACTGAGCCCCAAAACCTCGTCAAGGTATATCTCTATATTGGGGTCCCTAGCTCTGTGACCCTAACTGTGTGTCATCTCATTGCAATTAAAAACTGCTGTGGGTGGAGAGGGGTAACCAAGGACTTTCTTATATAGGAGATGGAAAAAACATGGCCCAAAGGGGCGGAGCTGTGTTCACATTCAGAAAAAAAACCACCTGTAGTGGCTGCTGGCGGGGGAGTTCATTCACCACAAGTTGGACGGAAAGACGCTGGGGAAATCAGCTAGTCTGGAGGACACGGAGGGAACCAGCTGGTCGTGTATGGAGACTTCTGGAGGACTAGGCACGCAGGGGAAACAGGTTCCCGAAGTAGGCTCAAGTTTAACTACCTACTAAACCTGCCGGTGGGGTGGACAACAAGTCCCACACCAACCATCACAGAACCCGCAGCATCAACAGCAACGAGGGGGCCCATAAGGAGGATCGAGCCTGGAGCCATCTTATCCTTGGTCCACGCTGTCAGCAAACGGGTCAGAAAGGGGAGAAAGGCAGTTGCGACTTCCCTGGGTGAATCCCGCAATACTTCAAGTTAGGGGTTATCCGAAACAAGAAGTGCTAGGAAGGCGAGTCAGCAGTCACCCCTATATCAGCCTGAGGGATACCCGGTTCCACCTGGTTCATTATAGCATCGCCCGGGTTGTCTCAGTACCAGCAAAAAGTGAGTAAAAACCCTGAAAGACATTTCTGGACTGTGTGTGAGTTCTTCTGTGACCTGTGGTTCTACACGCACCTACACCCGAGCCCCTGGGGCCAGCCTCACTCTCGGGAGGCCATAACTCCAGACTGCAAATGTCGCGGGCGGAGGAAGGGACGCTGCGCTCTCCCACTGCTCGGGTCCGGCCGCTGGTGCTGCTGCTGCTCGGTGGTGGCTCGAGCGGTGGGCCGGATCCCGGGGACTCGAGCGGCGCTCCTCGCCCGTGAGTGAAAAGGGGATTTGGATTGATTGTGGGGATTTATTGTCCGTGACGCCACCCACGGCTGTGGTGATAATGGTGACACCACCGCTGCTCTGGACGGGGATCCCGGGAGCGGTGACAGGGAGCGGCTTTGTTGTTAGTTCTCCCCTCCGTGGGTAGGGGGTTGGTTGTCCCGGGGCCCGGTGATGGGGTAGGGATGGATGGCAGGCGGGTTACGGGGCCTGGCGAGGTGCAGGGTCGCAGGGGCAGCGCTGTGCCGCACGGCACGGTGGTACTCACTCAGCCCAATGATGCACACAGAGTCTCTGCTGAAACAAACGGCTGGATGGACGGGTCCCACAGGCGGCTGCGGTGTTTTTCCCCTGACCCCAGGTTGGTAATGTAAGTCCTTTCCTGCACCTTCCGTACGCTCCTTCTGCGCTCCGTTTTCCAGCTGGCTCCCCGATTCAGTACCGGTGGGCCACCGCCCAGCCCCGGCTACCTACGGTTCCACCAACTGTCTGCCCGGCTCCCTGCAGACGGCCACTACCGTCTGCCTCACTCTCTGCACAAGGGCCCTAGGCTCCAACCTAGGCCCCAGCCTGCGTCTGCCTCTCTGCAGACCTCCTCTCTCTTCCTCTCCTAGACTTGTCTGGACCTGCTTCCTGCCTCAGGCCAGCTAGACTCTTCGGTGGGCGTGCCTATCTGCTTGACACCGCCCACCTAGTGTGTCTGTCTGAACCCGAGGGAAGGAATCAGGTTTCACTGGGGATGTCTGTTGTGAACTGCTGGGGGTGGGGGTGTGTGTGTGTTGTTACCTATGGCCCCTGGCTTGTCCAGGGCGACACACAAACACCATCAGCCCCAGATGCTCGCTAAACTGCAGTGGTAGTAACCCCCTGACCGCAAAACTGAGAGTGGCGTCACGATTCCTATTGAAGTTAACCTGACATACCTGTTGCCGGAAGATTCCCAGCACATGAAGACCCTGAGGCGATCTGCAGGTGAGCAAGGGGCTTCACACTAGCAAGAGTTAATCTCTGCTAGTCTCATGCTCCTTTAATCACATGTTGTGGAAAGACCTATGTAGAAGAGAATGACCAGCACTCAATTCTTATGAAGGACTTAAATCTTTATTTCATCAAATTCATATATGGGAAAACATGCCTTGTTTTCAGTGTATGAATTTGATGGACTAAAAGATTTAATTTCGTCATAAAAATTGAGTACTGGTTGGTATCTTCTACTATGGACTGTGGATGCCTTCCCTAGACAAGAGCACCGTGAATTAACCCCTTCAGCCCCCAGCCTGTTTTCACCTTAAAGACCAGGCCATTTTTTGCAATTCTGACCAGTGTCACTTTGACAGGTTATAACTTTGGAACACTTCAACGGATCCTGGCGATTCTAACATTGTTTTTTCGTGACATATTATACTTCATGTCAGTGGTAAATTTAGACCGATATGTTTTGCGTTTGTTTGTGAAAATTTCAGAAATTTGGCAAAAATTTTGAAAATTTCAAAATATGAAATTTTATGCCCATAAATCTGAGAGATATGTCACACAAAATAGTTACTAAATAACATTTCCCACATGTCTACTTTACACCAACGCAATTTTCGAAAAAAAATTTTATTTTGTTAGGAAGTTAGAAGGGTTCAAAGTTTATCAGCAATTTTTCATTTTTACAACAAATTTTTAGGTACATCACATCACATTTGGAGTGACTTTCAGAGGCCTAGGTGACAGAAAATACTCAAAAGTGACCCCATTCTAAAATCTGCACCCCTCACACTGCTCAAACCTACATCCAAGAAGTTTATTAACCCTTTTGGAGCTTCACAGCAACCAAAGCAATGTGGAAGGAAAAAATGAAAATTTTATTCTTACACAAAAATGTTACTTTAGCCATAAAATTTAGCATTTTCACAAGGGTATCAGGAAAAAATGCACCATAAAATTAATTGTGCAATTTCTCCTGAGTACACCGATATCTCATATGTGGAGAAAATCAATTGTCTGGGTGCACGGCAAGGCTCGGAAGGGAAGGAGCATCGTTTGCATTTTTGCAAGCGAAATTGTCTGGAATAATTAGGGGATGCGATGTTGCGTTTGGAGACCCCCTGAGGTGCCTAAACAATGGAGCTCCCAGACAAGTGACCCCATTTTGGAAACTAGACCCCTCATGGAATTTATCTAGATGTTTAGTGAGCACTTTGAACCTCTGGGGGCTTCACAAAAGTTAATAACTTTGAGCCGTGAAAATAATACATTTTCTTTTTTTTTACCATGATATTGTTACTTCAATCAGGTAGCTTTTTTTTCACAAGGGTATCAGGAAAAAATGCACCATAAAATTTATTGTGCATTTTCTCCTGAGTACACAGATACCTCATATGTGGTGGAAATCAAATGTTTGGGCGCACAGCAGGGCTCGGAAGGCAAGGAGTGTCATTTGACTTTTCAAACGCAAAATTGTCTAGAATCGTTAGCGGATGCCATGTTGTGTTTGGAGACCCCCTGAGGTGCCTAAACAATGGAGCTCCCCCACAAGTGACCCCATTTTGGAAACTAGACCTGTCATGGAATTTATCTAGATGTTTAGCGAACACTTTGAACCCCTGGAGGCTTCACAAAAGTTTAGAATGTTCAGCCGTGAAAATATATATTTTTTTTTTTACCACGAAATTGTTATTTGAAACAGGTAGCTTTTTTTTCCACAAAGGTATCATAAAATGTGTTGTGCAATTTCTCCTGAGTACATAGATACCTCATATGTGATGGAAATTAATTATTTGGAAAGTAATTGTTTAGGCACGCGGCAGGGCTCAGAAGAGCGCCATTTCAGAGCAAAATTGGTTGGAATTATTAGCGGATGCCATGTTGCGTTTAGAGACCCCCTGAGGTGCCTAAACAATGGAGCTTCCCCACAAGTGACCTCATTTTGGAAACTAGACCCCCCCCATGGTATAAATCTATCTGGGTAATGAGCACTTTGAACCCTCACATGCTTTATACATTGAGCCATAAAAACAAAAAAGTACTTTTTTGCCACAAAAATGTTATTTTAGACTCAATTTTTTAATTTTTACAGGGGTAAGAGGATAAAATGGACCACAAAAGTTGTTGGGCAATTTGTCCTGAGTACGCGGATACCTCATATGTGGCAGAAAACCATTGTTTGGGCGCACGGTAGAGCTCCAAAGGGAAGCAGCATCATTTGACTTTTTAAATGGAAAATTAGCTGGAATTGTTAGCCGCACCATGTTGTGTTTGGAGATCCCCCTGATGTGCCGAAACAGTGGAGCTCCCCCACATGTGACCCCATTTTGGAAACTAGACACCCCCCCATACAAAAAAATATTAGTTTGGCAAAATAAAAAATATGGACATCAGTAAAAAAAAAAAATATATAAAATGAGCGCCTGCAACTGACACTAAGGCAACTGCGACACGTGGGAGCAATGCACGAATCTCGCATCGCATCATCCGGCATGGCCGCACACTCCTGTCTGGAAGAGAGCGACCGCGTCGGATGATGCGAGACTCGTGCATTGCTCTCATGTTGTCACGCTCCCGGTGTCCCAGCAGCGCTCCTTACCTACTGAGCCGGTCTCACCATCCAGGCACCGCTTCGTAACCACTGAGCCAGTCACACCTGCATCATGTCACCGCTCCGTACCCACTGATCCGGTCGCACCTGCATTGCACCGCTCCGTGCTCACTGGTCCAGTCCATGCATCCACCGGTCACGCCTGCCATTCCCGCTCATGCTCCCCAGAGTCCTGTTCCTGGTCTCAGGAGTCTGATTCTGACTAATGTTCTGTATAGGACCGGGCCGCGCCCACTCACCTGGTCTTATAGCCCCAGCACTGCTGCAACAGGAAATGACCTGAGGCTGTGCTGAGTATATAAGACTGGCCTCTCCATGAGGGCGGCGCCTGATCATCGCTTGTGTTTCTATGCCTTGTCTTGTGAGCTAGCTGCTCAGGTCTTTGTTTCTGTTTCCTATTACTGCCTTAAAGTACGCTGTGACCTTAGTGACCTGGTCCTGTCTTTGCTTCCTGATACCTGCACCCGTTCCTGCCACGTTAGTGCTCCAGCTACCGTGTACCCTGCCCTCCAGGTGGGGTGCTCGGTCCAGTGGATCCACCTCCTGGGCCTACCAGTCCTCTCCGGCCCTCACAGTGTGATCAGGCCATGGATCCCACTGAAGCACAGGCCATGGATCCCGCTGAGACACAGAAGTCAGAGCTGGCTGAGCTGCGCCAGGAGCTGGCACAACAGTGTGAAACCCTGAACCAGATGCTGAAATTCTTGGCGTCCGTGGACCACCGGTTATATACGCTGCAGACCGCCGCCTCGTCCACGCAGCAACCAGTCTCCAGGTCTGAACCAGTTTCCTCCACGGCCTTGCAACTTCGCCTCGCTGCTCCGCCTCGCTATGCAGGGGATCCCAAGTCCTGCCGTGGTTTCCTGAACCAGTGCTCCCTGCACTTCCAGTTGCTCCCGCACTTGTTTGCCTCAGACCAGGCCAAGGTGGCGTTCCTGATGTCACACCTGGAAGGCGAAGCCCTGGCCTGGATTAACCCCCTGTGGGAAAATGAGGACCCGATGATCACCGACATCCAGGAGTTCCTGCAAGCCTTCAGGGGCACCTTCGACGAACCCGGACGAACTACCGCAGTGACCTCTACGCTCCTCCGGCTACGCCAAGGGACCCAAACAGTCGGCCAGTATGCCATACAGTTCCGCACGCTCGCTTCGGAGCTGGGCTGGAACAATGAGGCCTTAACGGCGGCCTTTTGGGAGGGTCTCTCTGGACGCATCAAAGACGAACTAGCCGGCCGTGACGTTCCACGAACCTTGGACGCTTTGATTTCCCTGGCCACTCGGATTGACCTCCGTTTTCAGGAGCGTACCAAAGAGATAGTCCGGGAGAAGCGACCACCTCGCCACGTCTTGCCCCCGCAGAAACCTACCGCACCCTCGTTCCTGCCTTTCCGCGAATTGTCACCAGAACCCATGCAAGTGGACTGTTTGACCCAAGCCAAGCAACGCCGTGCAGAACGGCTCACCCGGGGCCTGTGCTTCTATTGTGGAGACGGGTCACATATGCTTCGAACATGCCCTGAGAAACCTGGTAGACCCCAGGTCCAAGGGATAGTGGGAACCGGCACCCTTGCCACCGGAATCCCTTCAGTCCCAGTTAAACAGATGGTTCAGGTGACGACAGAGGGGACCCAGTTTTCGACAGAGGCCCACATCGATTCCGGGGCAGCAGGCAACTTTATCCACCAGGCCACGGTAGACAAATACCAGTTCCCTGTCACCCCGCTGAAGAAGCCTCTCTGGTTCGCCTCCGTAGATGGCAAACCGCTCTACGAACCTGTCCGGTTTACCACCGAGCCCGTGAGCCTCCAGGTTGGCACTTCGCATACAGAGACCATCGCCTTCTATGTCATCCCGAGGATGACTCCTGAGCTCCTGTTGGGCCTGCCCTGGCTGGAACTCCATGACCCTGTTATTAGGTGGCGCTCTGGCGCGATTACCCGCTGGAGTCCCTTGTGCCACGAAACCTGCTTGCAGCCTGTTCCTCAGCCCCTGGCACTTGACTCAGTCAAGCTGCAGGATCCTGAAGAAGAGACTACGCTATCCAGTGACGTTCCACCGCCCCAGGCATCCGAGACCTTGATTCCGCCATCTTCTGGAGATGAGACTTTGATTTCACCGCCTTCTAGAGTTGAGACTTTGAGTCCAGCGGCTACTGAGTATGAGACTATGACCGATACCCGGTCCTAGACGCCCGATCCGGTCGTCCAAGATTCCAGTCCTGCTTCTGACTGTCCTTCCCTTTCCATTGCCTCCCTTGCCGCTGACATGGGTTCCCCGATACGGGACATAGTGGCCATGAAAACGGTCCGGGGTAAGCAGTCCTTCCTGGTCGATTGGGTGGATTGCAGTCCTGAGGCCCGGTCCTGGCTGTCTCGGAAGTACGTTGCTGCCCCTCTTCGGCGCGCCTACATGTCCCGCTCGCGGGGAGGGGGGCTTCAAGGGGGGGGTACTGTCACGCTCCCGGTGTCCCAGCAGCGCTCCTTACCTACTGAGCCGGTCTCACCATCCAGGCACCGCTTCGTAACCACTGAGCCAGTCACACCTGCGTCAC
This sequence comes from Anomaloglossus baeobatrachus, assembly GCF_048569485.1. Lineage (NCBI taxonomy): Eukaryota > Metazoa > Chordata > Amphibia > Anura > Aromobatidae > Anomaloglossus > Anomaloglossus baeobatrachus. Next base: position 797,823,341 of record NC_134353.1, on the reverse strand, counting down.
ACCACCGCTCTGTACCCACTGATCCGGTCGCACCTGCATTGCACCGCTCCGTGCTCACTGGTCCAGTCCATGCGTCCACCGGTCACGCCTGCCATTCCCGCTCATGCTCCCCAGAGTCCTGTTCCTGGTCTCAGGAGTCTGATTCTGACTAATGTTCTGTATAGGACCGGGCCGCGCCCACTCACTTGGTCTTATAGCCCCAGCACTGCTGCAACAGGAAATGACCTGAGGCTGTGCTGAGTATATAAGACTGGCCTCTCCATGAGGGCGGCGCCTGATCATCGCTTGTGTTTCTATGCCTTGTCTTGTGAGCTAGCTGCTCAGGTCTTTGTTTCTGTTTCCTATTACTGCCTTAAAGTACGCTGTGACCTTAGTGACCTGGTCCTGTCTTTGCTTCCTGATACCTGCACCCGTTCCTGCCACGTTAGTGCTCCAGCTACCGTGTACCCTGCCCTCCAGGTGGGGTGCTCGGTCCAGTGGATCCACCTCCTGGGCCTACCAGTCCTCCCCGGCCCTCACACATGTGTGGCACTAGGCTGACCCTTACAATATTCAGTAAAAAATACTGTAGTTGACAATTACTACAGTATAATTTTACTGGCCCTAAACTAAGTGTATTTGTATTTCTTTCTTAGTTTACAGAAAAAAAAAATCAGGATGCACGCACGCATGCATGTGCTGCAAAAAGGTGGGAAGGGATTAGGTGGGATGGAAAAAAGGATGGATGGAGGTGGTGGAGAGGGTGCGGTGGATGGAGGAGCAGCGGAGGATGGGAGAGGGCGCGGCGGATGGAGGAGCGGAGGAGGATGGGAGAGGGTGCGGTGGATGAGGGAGCAGTGGAGGATGGAAGAGGGCACGGCGGATGGAGGAGTGGCGGAGGATGGGAGAGTGCGCGGCAGATGGAGGAGTGGCGAAGGATGCAAGAGGGCACAACGGATGCAGGAGCGGCGGAGGATATGGTGGGGAGGGTGGAAGGGGAGTGGGAGGTGAGATTGGGGATAGCTACCTTACAGGATGGATCTAAGCAGCAGGATCACAGCAGGTGGAGGAGGCAGCAGATGGAGGAGTCAGCAGATCCGAGAGGGGGAGAGGTGGGAGAGGGGGCAGCAGATGAAGAGGATGAGAGAGTGCGGGCAGCAGATTGGGGAGGGGCATAGAGGCTGATGGAGTTCAGCGGCAGATGCAGGGGGGCAGTGGCTGATGGGGGATGGCAGCTGATGGGGGACGGCGGCAGCAGATGCAGGGGGGGGTGGCGGCAGATGCAGGGGGGCAGTGGCAGATGGGAGGGGACGGCGGCAGATGCAGGGGAGCAATGGCAGATGCAGGGGGGGCGACGGCAGATGCAAGGGGGAAACAGAAGGAGCAGAGCAGCGACGATGTAGGGGCGGAGCAGAGCAGTGGCGATGCAGGGGCGGAGCGGAGCAGTGGCGATGCAGGGGCAGAGCACAGCAGCGGCTATGCAGGGGCAGAGCAGCGGCGATGCAGGGGCGGAGCAGAGCAGCGGCGATGCAGGGGCGCAGCAGATGGAGGGCGGCGGATGATCTGGGGCAGTGGCTGCGGTGGTGGATGATCGGGAACAGCGGTGGATCGGGGGCAGTGACTTGCCGATGGTCACCTGCAGGGATCGATCTCCTCACCTTCCACGGACGGAGAAGTTGAGGAGAGCGATCACCTACAGATCACCAGTCCCAGGGGGACGTAACTCATGTAAATCCAAGGTCTCATACCCACAGGGGCGAGATACCATGGGAAACATGCAAACGCCCACAGGACGATGCGACGCCCAGGGGTCTAGAGCCCCTGCTCATTTACATACGGAACACATAAGTAATAAAACTTTTTTATACTCATAATACACACTATTACAATACAGGGAAGGGGTTACTAGACCACACATCACCTTGCTTGTAGGTTAGAACACACAAGGGACCTGACAGCTTCCCTTTAAGTTGTGCGTATTGCTTGGAGCGGTTGTGAAGTTTACCCTCGTTTTGTTCTTCCTTCCTGCTAGTTTTTCATTCTGCATCTCTTATTGTCTTTGCCTTTGTGTGTGCATGTTTTCTGACAGAGTTTTAGTTTTGCCTTATTTGTCTCTATTTGTAGTTTTCAACTGCAGACTCCATCAGCCCCAGACGCTCGTTAAACCTGCAGCGGCGGTCACCCATAACCCTGACCGCAAACCGTGAGTGGCGTCGTCACGACTCCTATACATACAAATCCGACATACCTGTTGCCAGAAATACCCGAGTGAAGACGCTATGGCATCCCTGAAGGTGGAGTGGTGTCCCTGGGGCGACTGCTGCAGGAGGGCTCCACATCTGGCGTTACGAACAGGATCAAGGACTAGACCTGTTTAGACAGGTGACAGTGCGCCTCAGTGGTCTGATCGAAAAATTTGAACCGCCGCCATTTTGTCACCGTTAAAAGTGCGCGGTTTTAAGAGCTGCAGCCCGCGCAGAAGAAAAGGTAGCCGTCCACGAAGAGGAGAGGCTGGCCCAGCATGGGAAGAGTGCTCTGACACAGTTAAAGGAGAAGATGGGGGCGGATTTGTCCCCGGACTGCGGGCACGTCCCAGTCCTGTGGGAGGAGAACAACCAAAAACGAAACTAAGACTAAAGTGTGACCAGAACCTGATGAGCAACGATAGAGACAAGATGGCGTCAGTGGAAGGTGACAACAAGGAGTTGGGATGGACCAGGCCCATGACTGCAGAAGAGCTGGAGGCAAAAGAGGGAAGAATTGCCGACGGTATGGAAGAGCAGAGCAGGCGAGAGATAGCCGCTTGGAAGAAGAAGATGATAATGGCAATTAGAAACCTGCGGTTGTTGATGCAGCGAGGCCCGCCTGGAGGCACCGCACACGCTCAACTGGAGTCATCGTCAACAATAGCGACCCTGCTACGGGATATCTCCAGCATGAATCTGAGTGAGTGCAAAACCACCCCTGTTACACCTGGTATGCTGACCCCACCAGCATTGTCATCAGAAACCTGTGCGATGCCTGATGCGATGCCGAATGCGATGTCTGATGCCATGTCCGGTGCGATGCCCGATGCGACGTCCGATGCGATGTCCGGTGCGACCCTTGATGCAGCCCCAGATGCGACGCCAGCGGTCAGATAAGACCAGGCCTCCTGTCCCAGTTGCCCGACCAGAGGTGGACACAGCGTCCCAGTCGCTGACTGGGGATCCAGCTCCTGCTCCCAGACCAGAGGTGGACACAGCGCCCCAGTCGCTGACTGGGGAACCAGCACCTGCGCTCCGACCTGAAGCAGACAAAGAACTGGCTCGGCTAAAGAGAGAACTGGGTGCTCGGTTCCCAGCACACCTGGTGGAGAGGTACCTGGTCCCGAAGCTGCCATCCCGACCTGAAGTGGACACAGCACCCTCTCCGCTGGAGAGGGATTCACCATCCTGCCTGGCTGATAAAAGCTCGTCTCCAGAGCTGCTCCTTGCCCGACCGGAGGAGGTCGCAGCACCCTTTGAGAGAAAGGGAGGCCATGAGGTCGCGCTGCTGTTCCCCCAAAGACCGGAAGAGGTCGCAGCACCCTCCGCTGGGGAGGGAGAAGAGGTTCAGCCACCATCATTGCTGATTCCCAGCCGACCAGAGGAGGTAGCAGCACCCTCAGAGAGAGGGAGGCTAGGAAGCCGCGCTGCTTTCCCCCCACCGATCGGAGGAAGTCACAGCACCCCCTGCCAGGGAGGAATAACTGGTAGCATATAGTCCCAGCATGTATGTTACCTGGTTGCCTGCTGATGACCAGGTGATGGTAATGCGGAGACCAGCCCGCAGAGAGCGGCGGCGAGTAAGAGCTTAAAATGTCTGTATGAAAAGTAATGTTTAAAATGTTTTAAAGTTTAAAAAATTGTTTAAAAGAACTGAAGTCCTCAGTGGTTGATACCTTTTAATGGCTAACTGAAAAGATGGTAATAATAGCAAGCTTTCGAGACTACTCAGGTATCTTCATCAGGCATGGTATAACACAAAATCTGAAGAGTCACATATTTATACACAACAGGACAAGTTTAAAGTTTAAAGTAACGTTCAAGAGATTGTGCCCGTAAGGACTGTTGCGAGAACTTGTTAAAATATTATTTAGCACCTGGTTACGTGCACTTTAAAAATGGACCACAGGCTATAAACTGGCTATAGCCACAAATTCTCGCATTGTAAAAAGTTACTTCAGTGGTGCCAACCCTCAGAGTGTGCCTGTTTATGGGGAATGGCTCTGCACCACCAGGGAGCACGCCTGTTTATGGGGCCTCCTCTCCAACACACGGAAGCTGGTACGACTGTTTATGGGTCCTACCCTAAACCGCTATTCTCAGGAGAGGAAGATTGGAGGAAAGGTCTGGGATACAGATGGCCCAGACCTGGTCACCAAAGGGACCGGTGACCTGCCTCCTGGAAGTTTCTGGGTGGGACCAGGACTTGTGGGTGGTGGTGGAATGGTACCTGGTATGTTTTAAATGTAAATGTCTCCCCTGTGTGGGAAAAGTTTGTATTTAATCTTTTCTTGTCTTTGCAGCCCGAGGACGTGCTGTTGATAACCAATGGGGAATGTGGCGTCCCTGAACTGGTCAGGCACCACTGAGTACTGCACCCATGCTGGGACAGTGCTTCCAGGTGATTCCAAAGGCCAGAATGAGGTGTGTACGCACAGACACATAGCAACCAGGTCTCCCACACCATTAGATGGGAGCCTTGGGAAGCCTCTGGAAGAGGCTAGCTTTCAATTCTTATCAAGGGGTGTAGTGGAAGGGCTGGAAGCTAAGTTGCAGAGGCTGTCAGGAAAGAGGAGGAGCGAGCCAGTCTGGGAGCAGTGAGCGTAGTTGCTAGGCGACGCAGTCGCGCAGACACGCTAGTCAGACACTGCACGTGTAGTAGCTGTTAGCGGGGGAGAATGGTTACCAGCAAGTCAGTCAGAAAGACGCTGAGGGAGTCAGTCGGTCGGTCGAGTACGGGGACTCCTGCTAACTAGGCACGCACGGGGAACAGGTCCCTAGAGTAGACGTCCATTTATTGATCTGCTAAACCTGCCTGTGAGGGGAACTACAAGTCCCTCACCAACCATCTAGAATCCGAGCCTCAGCAGCAACGAAGGGGCCCATAAAGGAGGATCGAGCCTGGAGCCATTTTCCTTGGTCCACGCTACCGGCAAACGGGCCAAAAAGGGGAGAAAAGACAGTAGCGACTTCCCTGGATGAATCCCACAGTACTTCAAGTCAGGGGTCATCCGAAACAAGAAGTGCTAGGGAGGCGAGTTAACGGCTACCCTTAGACCGGCCTAAAAGATACCTGGTTTCTCCTGGTTTAATCTCAGCATCGCCCGAGTACCTCACAAAACCATCCAAAAGTGAGTAAAAACAAGTTGAAAGACATTTTTGACTGAGATTGAGTTATTCTGGAACCTGTTCTACACACCCGAGCCCCTGGGGCCAGCCTCACAAACGGGAGGCCACACCATCCGACTGCAGACTCCATCAGCCCCAGACGCTCGTTACACCTGCAGTGGTGGTCACCCATAACCCTGACCGCAAACAGTGAGTGGCGTCACGACTCCTATACATACAAAACCAACATACCTGTTGCCAGAAATACCCAAGTGAAGACCCTGTGGCATCCCTGAAGGGGGAGTGGTGTCCCTGGAGTGACTGCTGCAGGTGGGCTCCACATCTGCAACAAGCATGTATCAAATAAGGGGGACAATGCATAAAAAAATACCACAAACACGCAATATTCAGAGAAAATTGTTATTGCGTTTGTGGTGTCGACACCTGCAGAAAAAACGCAGAATTTATGCTATGTGTGAACACGGCCTCAGCGATACATTTTTATTACTTTTTTATGGGTTTTAATAAAGAAAAATAATAAATTGCACCTTTTTTTACGCTATTTACCGATCCCCATAAATAATCTGATCGCTGTGTGGTTCGAGTCTTTACAATTACAGGGACAACAAATATGTCCATATTATTTGCTGATTTGTGATGTTTATTATTTTATAAAAAAGCATAATCAAACTTATATTATTCTATTTTTTTATTATTTTTAGTAATTTTATTAGAAGACAACAAAAATCTCTTTTCCTCTCCTTCTAGAATACAGGACCTAGATATGTTGCCTGTCAGGAGGTTCTTCTCCCATATCACACAATCAACAGAGCAAGAGATGGCGGTACAATCCAAAGAGGGTGCCCAGGTTGTCCGCACTCATAACATCTCCTCTCTGTGATCCCCCAGGGCGTGGTCGGAACTGTTGGGGCCAAGGATTGTGAGTAGTGGTTGTCATCGGCCTGTGGCTAGTTAGAAGGGCAGATATAACTGGAGAGGGCCGAGGAGCAAGAGCAGGCTGTGTCTTATTATCCAGAATCCTCCTCCATTGTGGTCTGATAGTGAGGTCCTCATCAGCCAGGAGCTCCATCCAAGGTGCACGGCGTGCGCTCTCTGACCCATTCCCGTATTTCTGAGGGACACTTGTACAGAAATTGTTCTATAAGAAATACCTGTATAACATCTTCCACAGTGAAGGAGTTTTCTGCTTCCAGCCATCTCTGACATGCCTGGGACATCTTATGGGCATACATCCTAAACGATCCCCCTGTGGTGCATGGGAGGTCTCTGAACTGTGCCCAGTGTGAGTCTGGGGTGATGGCATGATACTTCAGGATAGTCCACTTTACAATGTTGTAATTCCGGTTCTGCTGTGAGTCAATGGTGCGATAAGCCTCTGCCAGTCTTCCGTTCAGGAGTCCCACTAACAAACGCATCCAGCCAGAGTGGGGAACCTCCATGACACACTACTGCTCAAAGTCCTTGAAGAACCCTTCCACATCTCCGGAAACCTCATCAAATTGCTTGAAGTCCACCCGGGTGATCCGCAAAGGCTCCTGGATCGCTGGGTTTACACTCAAACTCACATTACTCCCTCTGTCGGACTCCATTGCTTCTTGTCTCCTCTGTGCTCGGCGAGCAGCCTGCTCCTTATATTCCTGAGATACACCGGGCCAAGAGCTGCCATCTCTTCTTCGAATCACACTACCCACTGGCTTTTTGGGGCAGGGATCCCCGTCCCTAGTGTTTGTCTGTCAGACATCTGGGAGGAGGTGGACTGTCTCTCACCCACAAGTAGATCAATTAAGACTTATTTACTCAGTCCCTGTTAGCTCAGGCCCAGATCTTTGGCTCTCTCCTTTAGACTGGATGCAGTCCAGTTTTTGTACTCACTCTGTTGGTGGATCTCCATTAGGCTGCACTCTGTTGATCCCGCTGCTGCCACCAGTTGTTACGGAGTCCTTCTCCCATATCACACAATCAACAGAGCAAGAGATGGTGGTACAATCCAAAGAGCATTTATTCCAAGCAAATCAAATGGTCCATAACATAATCCACAAAACAGAGGCTAAAATTGTCCAGTAATGGCATAAATGTCCCAGGGTTCAGTCACAATCCTCCAGCAGTCCTTTTCCAGGCAAATGGGGTTTTATCACAGTCTCTCTGGCATGCTGGCTGCAGCCTAAGCTATTCCCTCCCAGAGGATCAATCTTCTTTCTTCAACTTCCCAACAGACTGACTAATTCTTCAGGTAAGCAGAGAGTTTATGTGGATCTCACGCCCCCTCCCCCGACTTAGGAACAAAAGGCTGGCAGGGGAGGAATTAAACTGCAAATGGGACAATGTAAACAGAACCAGTACAAATAAGACAGTGAACCATGCCCACACATTAACCCACACAAAATGGTATACAATCCACAATATTCCACTATCACACTGCCCTGTACAATGGAGATCTGTGTCCTGTGTAATCTGCTTCTGCTGTGTAAGAGGCAGCATTGTAGGGTCATCTACAGTGCCTTGCAAAAGTATTCAGCCCCCTTGAATTTTTCAACCTTTTCCCACATTTCAGGCTTCAAACAAAGATAAAAATGTTAATGTTATGGTGAAGAATCAACAACAAGTGGGACACAATTGTGAAGTTGAACGAAATGTATTGCTTATTTTAAACTTTTTAAAAAATAAATAACTAAAAAGTGGGTCGTGCAATATTATTCATCCCCTTTAAGTTAATACTTTGTAGCACCTCCTTTTGCTGAGATTACAGCTGTAAGTCGCTTGGGGTATGTCTATCAGTTTTGCACATGGAGAGACTGACATTCTTGCCCATTCTTCCCTTGCAAGTAGCTCGAGCTGAGTGAGGTTGAATGGAGAGCGTTTGTGAACAGCAGTTTTCAGCTCTTTCCATAGATTCTCGATTGGATTCAGGTCTGGACTTTGACTTGGCCATTCTAACACCTGGATACGTTTATTTGTGAACCATTCCATTGTAGATTTTGCTTTATGTTTGGGATCATTGTCTTGTTAGAAGACAAATCTCCGTCCCAGTCTCAGGTCTTTTGCAAACTCCAACAGGTTTTCTTCAAGAATGGTCCTGTATTTGGCTCCATCAATCTTCCCATCAATTTTAACCATCTTCCCTGTCCCTGCTGAAGAAAAGCAGGCCCAAACCATGATGCTGCCACCACCATGTTTGATAGTGGGGATGGTGTGTTCAGGGTGATGAGCTGTGTTGCTTTTACGCCAAACATATCGTTTGGCATTGTGCCCAAATAGGTTGATGTTGGTTTCATCTGACCAGAGTATCTTCTTCCACATGTTTGGTGTGTCTCCCAGGTGGCTTGTGGCAAACTTTAAATGACACTTTTTATGGATATCTTTGAGAAATGGCTTTCTCCTTGCCACTCTTCATAAAGGCCAGATTTGTGCAGTGTATGACTGATTGTTGTCCTATCAACAGACTCTCCCACCTTAGCTGAGATCTCTGCAGTTCATCCAGAGTGATCATGGGCCTCTTGGCTGCATCTCTGATCAGTCTTCACCTTGTTTGAGATGAAAGTTTGGATAAACGGCCGGGTCTTGGTAGATTTGCAGTGGTATGATACTCCTTCCATTTCAATATAATCGCTTGCACAGTGCTCCTTGGTATGTTTAAAGTTTTGGAAACCAAATCCAGCTTTAAACATCTCCACAACAGTATCACGGACCTTCTTGTTGTGTTCCTTGGTCATGATGCTATCTGCGCTTTAAACAGAACACTGAGACTATCACAGAGCAAGTTAATTTATACGGAGACTTGATTACACACAGGTGGCTTATATTTACCATCATCAGTCATTTAGGACAACATTGGATCATTCAGAGATCCTTAATGAACTTCTGGAGTGAGTTTGCTGCACTGAAAGAAAAGGGGATGAATAATATTGCACGCCCCACTTTTCAGTTTTTTATTTTTTTAAAAAGTTTAAAATAAGCAATAAATTTCATTCAACGTCACAATTGTGTCCCGCTTGTTGTTGATTCTTCACCATAACATTACAATTTTTATCTATAGGTTTGAAGCCTGAAATGTGGGAAAAGGTTGAAAAATTCAAGGGGGCCGAATACTTTCGCAAGGCACTGTATATAAAATCCTCCCTCTGATATCACCATTCCTAGTGGTTCAACAGCTAAGGTCTGCTGGACACATGTTTTAAAGTTGCTGGTTTGAATCAAAGGGGGTGAAAGCAAAGAAACATTTTTTATATTTGTATTTTTTTATGTCTTTATAGTAGTTTTATGGGAACAAATGAATCTGACTCTTTCCTTCACATACAAAGAGATGCAGTATCTATCATGAATCTATCATGTATTTATCTATCATGTGTCTATCATGTGTCTATCATGTATATCTCTATCATATATCTATGTATCTCTATCTATCTATCTATGATGTATCTACCTATCATGTCTCTATCATGTATATATTTATTGTGTAATTATCTATCATGTATCTATCAATCATCTATCTATCTATGTAGCTGAATATTCTGCTTCTGTTTTTTTTTGCCTGCAATACAGGTCAAGATTACAAATCCTCCTATGCCTCTTATTACAGGCAGTTGCTCAATGGTAGAGCTGCTGCCAATGGACAATGTGTTCACCAGTTCAAGTCCTGGCCCTCCCAGTAAACAAGAGTAGATAAGAATTTAATTTATGCACTGAATTGAGTTAATTTATTCACTGCACTGAGGGGAGGAGCCGGGACAACAACTGGACTGCTGTGAGGGAGCCCTCAAATCAGGACAGTTCCACTGAATCTGGGACGGTTGGGAGTTTTGTTAGCTCCCAACCGTTAGGCTATGTGCGCACGTTGCGTACAGTCACTGCAGAAATTTCTGCAGCGATCTGAAGAGCACATGTGCGCTTTAAATCGCTGCAGAAATGTCCGTAGTGAAAGCCGATTCCATGCGCTCTGCCTGCAGCTCCTCCCATAGACAGAGCAGGAGCTGCCGGCAAAGCGCAGGAAAGAAGTGACATGTCACTTCTTTTTACGCAGCGCTTCGGCAGTAGCCCCCGGCGCCCCCGCTCCATCTCCCTCCTGAGTCATAATAAGCCCTTTAAGCGATAATGCCGAGCGCAGAAAACGTATGATTTCTTTGTCACAATTAAGGGCTTATATTGGGTTGCCATGGCGAACATATATAGCGGAGTTATTAAGGGATGGTACATTTGTACGCCGGTTCTGTCAGTTAGGCCGTTATCAATGTGTGAATTATGTTTGTGGAGCGCATATTTGCGTTCCACGATCATGTACCTGAGAGATGACGTCACACTGAGCGACGTCCTGTGATGTACCGACGAGCCGCGGTGGAACGCATGATGCGTTCCACGAAAGCGTCACTTCCGCTTTAACAGACGCCACTTCCGGTGACGTCGCTAGGCGCCATTTTTAAAGAGCGCTCTGCCTCCACGTGTGGAGGCGGGGATTAGGACCGAGGCAGAGCGGCAGATTGTGGCCGTGTTTGCTGCGCCCGATTGTGGGAGCTCCTGAAGAACCCTGGCGGGACTGTATGCCAGGGGGAAACGCGTCGAGCAAGCGGTTTCCAAAACTGTGCCTGCATCGAGACTCCCGGTGATTTCACTGAGGGATTGCTGGTGATCTGGCGATTAGTCCATATCTTCATTATAAGCTAAGTATATGAGTACCTTATCGTTACATGCTCTACAGTGAAACATCTGAAGTGGGATTTGGTCCACGAGACTGTCATTTGGCTATGCTTAGAGACTTTAGATGTGTGTGCTGACGGGGGAGCCAACTGTGTTGTTGTTGGCATACGGGTATCGGCCCGCTCACAGTGTTTTCTGGTGATCAATTATCACTATAGACATGAGTCCATTTATGTGCCATGATTGAGTGTGTAGGACAATAGGTCTTTGTACAGAGGGCTCCCTGAGTGTTATACCAATACAGCCACACTATGTCTCATGAAGGATGGCCTTTTGAGGTGTCCTGCATTTAACTTTGTACCTCTTATAGCCAATTTTTGATAGTTAGCCTGTAGAGTCACACCCATATGTGTGTCATATGTCAATAGGGTTATCCCCAATATTTTAAGCATTTGCACCTTTTGATAAATTTCTGGCAGTGCAGCAATATCCATCCTGAGCACTCCCATACTCCCAGACTAGTTGCACTTTTATTCTAGTGCAGGGAGAGGAGGGCGAGCCGACGGTGAGCGGGGGCGCCATTGCGCAATTCTAGGGTGCCGACCTCCGCAGGATAGGCAGGGAGGAGTGACAGGGTTTTTGCCCACTCCCATGCGGCACTGATTTGTGTATATATACATATGTGTGTATTGTCTTTTGGGATACGTGTTTTAATCTTTAATAATAAAAATTGTAAATTTTAAGGGTTTTTTCTCACGGTTTTCAGCAACCAGCTACACCCATGTAATGTTCAGAGAATTCTGATTACAAGTGGTGTTCATAGAAGAATAGCCTCCAAAAAGCTAAACACGTTCAGCAAGGAAGTAAAACCAAGTAACTCAACTATGCAGAAAAAGGCAGCAGGTGTGTGGCGCCCCTGACCTGGTCAGGCACCACTGAGTACTGCACCCATGCTGGGGACAGTACAACACAGGTAATCCAGAAGGCTGACCGGGGTGTGGAACACAGGCGCATAGTGATCAGGTCTCACACATGTACCCATGAGAGGACCCCTGGGGATCCCAGGAGGGGGAAAAGCCTTCACCTTCACTGGAATAGTGGAGGGGGCCAAAAGCCTCCATCTCCTCTCAAGGGGTGTGGTAAGAGAGTCTGGTTGCTAGGTGGCGTAGGCAGGCACAAAAAGGGAAAAGAGAAGGAGGAGTAAACAGTCTAGAGTCTGCAGCAGAGTGTGGAGGAGTGAGGAGCAGGAAAGTGGAGCTCAGACAGGAGCAGCAGTGAAGGTCCCAGATGTGAGCCGGTTCAGAGCAGAGTCCAGGGAGCTCTGAGGAGAGCTGACCCCTTCCCCTGGGCTGCTGTAGTCTGACAGCGTCCGCGCAGTGGCTACCGACGGGGGAGAACGGTCAACTAGGAGTGCTACCCGAAATCCATCTTCAGCTAGAGAGAGAGCAACGGAGTGGGAAGTAAGGAGACTGCTAGAGAGTACCAGGCCCAAACGGGCGGCAGATCCCGAAGCGGAGATAGATCCAGCTTTCTTTTGCTAAACCTGCCGGTGTGGGGCTCTCAAAGCCCACGCCACAACACTACAAAAGCCGCAGCCACGTAGCCACAGTTAGGGCCCATAGGTCACAGGAGGCAAGCAGCTGGAGTGGCCTGGTCCAGGCGACAAGCAAACGGCAACCGAAGGGGAGAGAGGCTGCAGCATCTTCCCTGGGTGACCCCCATAGGGACTCAAAGTCGGGGTTACCCCAAACCACCAAGGGCTAAGGAAGGCGAGTTAGTAGTCACCCTCACAAGTCAGCCTGAAGGACACCTGGTTCCCACTTGGTTCATCCCAGCTACGCCCGGGTCACTCACCCTGCCATCAACTGTGAGTAAAAACCCTGAAAGACATCCTGCCTGTGTTGAGTCATTCTGCGCCTTGTAGTTCTACACACCTACACAGGGCCCTGGGGCTTGCCTCACTCTCAGGAGGCTATTCCAACTAACTGCACTCACCATCAGCCCCAGGCGTCCCTCAACCTGCAGTGGCGGTCCCCACTGGCCGCAATACTGAGAGTGGCGTCACGACAAGAAGAAGATCTCCTACCTGTGACCAGATCCAGCCGAGTGGAGTCCCTGAAGGTAATGCACCGACACAACACCTGTGGGGCTTCACATCTGGCGTCACGAACAGGATAAGGACTAGACCTGTCTAGACAGGTGACCATGTGCCTGGGCGGTCCGCTTGGAAAATTGGAAGCGCCGCCATATTGCCACCATGAAAAGCGCGCTGAAAAACAACAGCAGCCCGCGCTGGGAGAAGTTACCGCCCACGAAGAGGTGTGGCTACCCAGAGATCCCCTGCAGAGTTCTGACCTCGCTTGTGAAGAGAGCGGAAGCGTCCAGAGACGTCGGGACAGAAAGGGAGCCAGAAGCCTGCTGCTGGGAGAGGAGCTGCTGAAAGAGGCAGAGCAGAAACTGAACAGCTTGCTACTAGAGGCAACGGCGAGTCCACTGCTGGGAAATCGTGCAGAGGAGGGCGCAGAAGAAATGGCGTCTGACCGCAGAAACCCAGAACCGGGCTCCGCTGCCTGGTGGTATCGGGAGCTGGCCCAGTTCTGCGACCGACTGGAGACCCGGGTCGTGGAGCAGATCAGGGAAGAACGCATGGAACTTCTGGAGATGGCTGCCGCGGTTCAGGCCTATGAGAGGGGAACCGCACGACGAGTGCCAGACCGGACGGCGACGACTCAGACCCCGATGCTGCCACCGCTGGGTGAGTCCAGTATTACCCCTGCCGGCCCGGATGCCCCGACCCCTGCTGCCACGCCCGCGGTCCCTGAAGAGGAGCCCGGCGCGGCGACGCTGAGCCAGGCCGCAGCCACGCCAGGTGCGGCCCGCCAAGCCCAGGCCGCCGCAGCGATGCCCTGCTCGGCCCGTCAAGCCCCGGCCGCCGCAGCGATGCCCTGCTCGGCCCGTCAAGCCCCGGCCGCCGCAGCGATGCCCTGCTCGGCCCGCCAAGCCCCGGCCGCCGCAGCGATGCCCTGCTCGGCCCACCAAGACCCGGTCCCTGCAGCGACGCCCAGCCCAGCCTGCACAGATCCCATCGCAGCTGCGACGCCGATCCAGGCCGCCGCCATACAGGGCGCGGCCCGCCAAGACCAGGCCGCCGCCATACAGGGCGCGGCCCGCCAAGACCAGGCCGCCGCCATGCCGAGCGCGGCCCGCCAAGACCAGGCCGCCGCCATACAGGGCGCGGCCCGCCAAGAGATTGCATCACCACTTACCCCGGCCTGCAAGGCCAGAGCAGACACCGCTCCCCAGTCCAAAGAGGTCCCTGCTGGAAAGCCCACACTGGGGGAGGACCCCGCATACTGGCAGCTGAAGGCTGACATGGAGGCCAAGTTTCCACAATGGTTGGTGGACCAGTACATACTCCCTCCGCATACCCCCAAGACGACTCCTGCAGCAATCATGCCAAAAAGATCCCTGCCTGGGCCTGCTGAAGAAAGTCCATCCCCAGCACTGCCACCAAAGGAGTGCTCAGAAGAACTAAGGGGGAGGGGAGGCCAGGAAGCTGAGGAGCTGACCCAGGAGCCATCAGCAGTGGATCCATGCCCAGAGCCGGAGATGTTGCCATATTCTCGCTGGGATGAAGAGGAAGATTTATCCAGCAACCTCACCTGGGAGCCTGCCAGCAGTGAAGCAGCCACCCAGCAGAATCAAGCCCGCAAGACACGGCGCCGTAGCCGAAACCAGTTGTCACCTGCTCCGCAGTCCCCAGAGCAGAGAGATGAAATAACGGCCAGAGACCTAGAGGAGAAACGGTTCCTGAGAAGAGCCAAAGCACAGGTCAGAGGACCCCTTTGTAGAGGAGTTGTGGAAGACTTTAGCCTGAAGTCAGGATACGGGTTCATCGTTGCACCTGGTATCAAAGAAGGCATTTTTGTCAATAGGAGAGACGTCAGAGCTAATTTGCCCAGAGGACATCCTGGAAGAAACCTAAGGATGGGAGACTCCGTACAATTTACAATGCATCAAGGAGAAAGAGGCTGGTATGCGCTAGATGTAGTACCATGTCCTAAAGAAGAAGAGAGGAAAGACAGCGATAAAGAAAGAAAAGACAAAGGACCTACTGATGAGACAACCACAGATGAAGAAAGAGATCAAGGAAGCAACAGGTGCCGCAGCCCTACAGGCCCAAGCCCTGGTGAAGAGGAATCTGCCTAAGTTTAAGTAAAGTACAGCAAGTTTTGACCAGTTTGGAAAGTTTGTTTTGCAACGTTTTAAAGTTCAAGAATGTGCCCACATAAACTATTGTGAGAAATAAACCTTAAGGCTATGAACTGGCTATAGCCACAAACTCTCGCAGTGTAAATAGTTACACCAGAGGGCACCACCACCACCAGAGTCAGCCTGTTTAGGGGCTTGGCTCGTCTGCAACCAGGAGGAGCCCGTCCGTATATAGGGCCTTGGCTCACCTGCGACCAGAGAGCATGCCTGTTTATGGGGCCTGGCTCTCCACCACAAAGAGGGTACCTGGTCAGCACCAACTGTGGAGGCCGCCTCTACATCCTGCCAGAAGAGGCTGAAGGCGCGGATCCACCAAGCCAGGTATACCCTGAAACCACCAGCCCATGAAAGCCGCCTCTACATCCTGCCAGAAGTGGCTGAAGTCGCGGCCAACGTGAAAGGGTTTTGGGTGGGTTAACGGACTTGTGGGTGGAGGGTGGTGATGTATGGTACCTGGTGCTTTTAAAAATGTTTTACATGTTTTAATGTTTTATGCATTTTAAAATGTTGTCTTGCAGCCCGAGGACGTGCTGGTGATAACTAAGGGGGAATGTGGCGCCCCTGACCTGGTCAGGCACCACTGAGTACTGCACCCATGCTGGGGACAGTACAACACAGGTAATCCAGAAGGCTGACCGGGGTGTGGAACACAGGCGCATAGTGATCAGGTCTCACACATGTACCCATGAGAGGACCCCTGGGGATCCCAGGAGGGGGAAAAGCCTTCACCTTCACTGGAATAGTGGAGGGGGCCAAAAGCCTCCATCTCCTCTCAAGGGGTGTGGTAAGAGAGTCTGGTTGCTAGGTGGCGTAGGCAGGCACAAAAAGGGAAAAGAGAAGGAGGAGTAAACAGTCTAGAGTCTGCAGCAGAGTGTGGAGGAGTGAGGAGCAGGAAAGTGGAGCTCAGACAGGAGCAGCAGTGAAGGTCCCAGATGTGAGCCGGTTCAGAGCAGAGTCCAGGGAGCTCTGAGGAGAGCTGACCCCTTCCCCTGGGCTGCTGTAGTCTGACAGCGTCCGCGCAGTGGCTACCGACGGGGGAGAACGGTCAACTAGGAGTGCTACCCGAAATCCATCTTCAGCTAGAGAGAGAGCAACGGAGTGGGAAGTAAGGAGACTGCTAGAGAGTACCAGGCCCAAACGGGCGGCAGATCCCGAAGCGGAGATAGATCCAGCTTTCTTTTGCTAAACCTGCCGGTGTGGGGCTCTCAAAGCCCACGCCACAACACTACAAAAGCCGCAGCCACGTAGCCACAGTTAGGGCCCATAGGTCACAGGAGGCAAGCAGCTGGAGTGGCCTGGTCCAGGCGACAAGCAAACGGCAACCGAAGGGGAGAGAGGCTGCAGCATCTTCCCTGGGTGACCCCCATAGGGACTCAAAGTCGGGGTTACCCCAAACCACCAAGGGCTAAGGAAGGCGAGTTAGTAGTCACCCTCACAAGTCAGCCTGAAGGACACCTGGTTCCCACTTGGTTCATCCCAGCTACGCCCGGGTCACTCACCCTGCCATCAACTGTGAGTAAAAACCCTGAAAGACATCCTGCCTGTGTTGAGTCATTCTGCGCCTTGTAGTTCTACACACCTACACAGGGCCCTGGGGCTTGCCTCACTCTCAGGAGGCTATTCCAACTAACTGCACTCACCATCAGCCCCAGGCGTCCCTCAACCTGCAGTGGCGGTCCCCACTGGCCGCAATACTGAGAGTGGCGTCACGACAAGAAGAAGATCTCCTACCTGTGACCAGATCCAGCCGAGTGGAGTCCCTGAAGGTAATGCACCGACACAACACCTGTGGGGCTTCACAGGTGCTCTGGATTGATAAATCAAAATGTGAAATATTTGGCTGTAACAGAAAGCTGTTTATTTGCTGAAGGGCTGGAGAGCGTTACAGCAATGAGTGTCTGCAGGCAAAAGTGAAGCTTGGTGCAGATTCCTTTCAAGTTTGGGGATGTATTTCATCAAAAACAGTTCGGATTTGGTCTAATTTTTTTTGACAAGCTTTTCTCCCCCCCATTCACCTTTTGTGTCTCCCCTATTTCCTCATAGACTGTAAGCTTACGAGCAGGGCCCTCACTCCTCCTGGTATCTTAATTTTGTTATTTTGTATTGTCTCATATTGTCTGTACATGTCCCCTCTGAATTGTAAAGCGCTGCGGAATATGTTGGCGCAATAGAAATAAAACTTATTATTATTATTAATTTAATGATATCCTCAATGCTGAGAAATACAGCCAGATCCTTTTCCATCAAGCAATGCAATCATTGAGGCATCTTATTGGCTCCACATTTATTCTGCAGCAGGACAACAAACCCAAACATATAGCCAATGTCATTAAGAACTATCTTAAGCGTAAAGATGAGCAAGGATTCCTTGAAGCGATATGTCCGCCAAAGAAGTATTTGCTCAAAAGTACAGCCATTGGAAATCTGTGGTTGGTTCTGAAAGATGTTTGGAAACACTTCCTTGCCAAGTTTTTCCCCAAAACTGTGTGCAAATAAACCAAAAAGACTTGATACTTTGATGCTGCTTTGAAGGCAAAGTGTGGTCACACCAAATATTAATCGAATTTAAATTTCCTTTCTGTTCACTTTACATTTTAATTAGAGAAGCCCTTCCATTGCTAATTTTTTTCATTATATGTGTGTGTGTATTAATATACTCACCTACCGCTGCTCTCTCCGTGGTCCAGGGTCGTTCTGCTCTGCGTGTCAGCGATGTAACCTCTCTGCAGGTTCTTCAAGTCATAATGCATTCTGCATAACCCAAAAGTGGCTTTTAAAAAGTAAAGGCCGCTTTACTCGTTGCGATATCGGTATAGATATCGCTAGCGTGCGTACCCGTCCCCATCAGTTGTGCGACACGGGCAAATCGCTGCCCGAGGCGCACAACATCGCTCAGTCCCGTCACACTACTTACCTGCCTACCGACGTCGCTGTGACCGGCGAACCGCCTCCTTTCTAAGGGGGCGGTTCGTTCGGCATCACAGCGACATCACTAAGCGGCTGCCCAATAGAAACGGAGGGGTGGAGATGAGCGAGATGTAACATCCCGCCCACCTCCTCCCTTCCTCATCGCGGGCGGGACGCAGGTAAGGAGAGGTTCCTCGTTCCTGCGGTGTCACACATAGCGATGTGTGCTGCCGCAGGAGCAACGAACTAAATCGTACACGCAGCAGCGATAATCGAGAATAGGGGGATGTCACCGATGAGCGATTTTGAACGTTTTTGCGACGATTCAAAATCGCTCATAGGTGTCACACGCAACGACATCGCTAAAGCGGCTGGATGTGCGTCACAAATTCCGTGACCCCAACGAGATCGCTTGAGCGATGTCGTAGCGTGAAAAGCGGCCTTTAGTCTATGGACCATCAGAATGAGGCTCCATAGGTTTACATTATAAAAGAGACTCTTTGCTTAACTGTAGAGTGAGCTGGCTAGTTGGAATTGTGGTGATCATCACTGAAAAGAGGAGCAAAACGGCACTGGATCTCGGAGAGAGCACACACTCACTACACACCAAATACATATCATACACACATTTCAGCACACAAAAAGATTATGCTTTAAATTTTATTCTCAAAGATGTAATGGCTGTGTAATACATGACTTTTCGGTCTCTCAGACCTTCATCAGATGTACACAGTTAATCTATAGAGAGGGGCACCAACGTGTAGTGGCTCGTGTGTGGCAAAGCACTGTCTGGAGAAAATGCGCTCATTTGCCACACACAATAAGAGTGCCCACTACACATTGATGCCCCTCTCCATAGATTAACTGTGTACATCTGATGAAGGTATGAGAGACCGAAAAGTCATTTATGTTATTCACAGCCATTACATCTTTGTGAATAAAATTTAACTCATCATGTTTTTGAATGCTGGACTATTGTTATTTGCATATCTTATCCGGGCACCAACTGATATAACCAGGAGTGCCACACTGCTACTGCAATGTATACACACATTTCATCCATGTAGGCTGCTCACAGTAGCACTATCTACATGTGGTCTGTCATTATCATGTTGAAAAACTGCTACTGAGGCCTAAAACACACTTCCGCAAAAAAAACGTACGTGTCTCACGGTCAGTTTTTCGGGTCCGTGTTCCATTTTTTAGGGGCGTTTCTCCGGTACATATGGCATCCGTGTGATGGCGTATGCGAGCCGTGTGTGCGTGTGGAATGTCCGTATTGACATAAAATACGTACGTGTGCTGTCCGTGTGCTGTCCGTTTATAAAGGCCCGCATTCTTACCCAATTAACGTTGTTAATCATTCATCATGAGATCCTGGTGTTTTTGTTTGCCATCAATTGACCTGATAGATTGGTAACAAGTGTTTCAGATTTCGTGATTAAAAACGGACACGGACGATACGTGCTGAACACGGACATACTCCGTGTGCGGTCCGCGCAGGCACGGACCCATAGACTAAAGCGGGTCCGTGCCTGCGTGCTGCCGGCCAAAAACGGACATGTCGTCGGTGTAGAAAAGCGCACACACGTACTTACGACACGGACACACGTTCCGTGTGATTTTACGTGTGTGTGCCATCTACCATTGAATAACATGGGTCTCCGTGTGTACGTGTCTCCGGTACGTGCAAATACGTACCGCACACGTCAGGGCTGTATTTTGCCTTCATGCTGCCCTAGGCACTTTAAGTGGTTGCGCCCCTTAGTGACAATGTAAAACTGAGTTTTCGCACACGACATCTGTTTAAGGCAGATCTACTCTGTAAAACACTTTAAAAAGTATCAATGAGAAAAGAAGGGCACTAACCCCCCCATGGGGATCACCACAGGCACATCAAAACATAGCATGAGTATAACATATTCCCACCACACCGTCCCCACGTATATACTGTGACTGTCACACTGCCCCTAATAAACTAAAACACCACACTGCCCTCCCTTATAAACTACTATATACCCACCATACCTTCCTCGATTATGAAATATGATCTGTACATTGTGAGGAGGGAGCGGCATGATGTGAGGACAATGTCCCATGCATGCTGCCCCCTCCTCACAATGTCCCATGCATGCTGCCCCCTCCTCACAGGTGTCCCATGCATACTGCCCCCTCCTCACAATGTCCCATGCATGCTGCCCCCTCCTCACAATGTCCCATGCATGCTGCCCCCTCCTCACAATGTCCCATGCATGCTGCCCCCTCCTCACAGTGTCCCATGCATACTGCCCCCTCCTCACAATGTCCCATGCATGCTGCCCCCTCCTCACAGTGTCCCATGCATGCTGCCCCCTCCTCACAGTGTCCCATGCATGCTGCCCCCTTCTCACAGTGTCCCATGCATGCTTCCCCCTCCTCACAGTGTCCCATGCATGCTGCCCCCTCCTCACAGTGCCCCATGCATGCTTCCCCCTCCTCACAGTGTCCTATGCATGCTGCCCCCTCCTCACAGTGTCCCATGCATGCTGCCCCCTCCTCACAGTGTCCCATGCATGCTGCCCCCTCCTCACAGTGTCCCATGCATGCTGCCCCTCCTCACAGTGTCCCATGCATGCTGCCCCCTCCTCACAGTGTCCCATGCATGCTGCCCCCTTCTCACAGTGTCCCATGCATGCTGCCCCCTCCTCACAGTGTCCCATACATACTGCCCCCTCCTCACAATGTCCCTTGCATGCTGCCCCCTCCTCACAATGTCCCATGCATGCTGCCCCCTCCTCACAGTGTCCCATGCATGCTACCCCCTCCTCACAGTGTCCCATGCATGCTGCCCCCTCCTCACAATCTCCCATGCATGCTGCCCCTTCCTCACAATGTCCCATGCATGCTGCCCCCTCCTCACAGTGTCCCATGCATGCTGCCCCCTCCTCACAGTGTCCCATGCATGCTGCCCCCTCCTCACAGTGTCCCATGCATGCTGCCCCCTCCTCACAGTGTCCCATGCATGCTGCCCCCTCCTCACAGTGTCCCATGCATGCTGCCCCCTCCTCACAGTGTCCCATGCATGCTGCCCCCTCCTCACAGTGTCCCATGCATGCTGCCCCCTCCTCACAGTGTCCCATGCATGCTTCCCCCTCCTCACAGTGTCCCATGCATGCTGCCCCCTCCTCACAATGTCCCATGCATGCTGCCCCCTCCTCACAATGTCCCATGCATGCTGCCCCCTCGTCACAGTGTCCCATGCATGCTGCCCCCTCCTCACAGTGTCCCATGCATGCTGCCCCCTCCTCACAGTGTCCCATGCATGCTGCCCCCTCCTCACAGTGTCCCATGCATGCTGCCCCCTCCTCACAGTGTCCCATGCATGCTGCCCCCTCCTCACAGTGTCCCATGCATGCTGCCCTCTCCTCACAGTGTCCCATGCATGCTGCCCCCTCCTCACAGTGTCTCATGCATGCTGCCCCCTCCTCACAGTGTCCCATGCATGCTGCCCCCTCCTCACAGTGTCCCATGCATGCTGCCCCCTCCTCACAGTATCCCATGCATGCTGCCCCCTCCTCACAATGTCCCATGCATGCTGCCCCTCTCCATGAGCTCCTAATGCTGCCTTCCTCTTTTCCATAATGACACCTCCATTTCGCCCCACTCATGCTTAGACCACCACACTAGAGCTTATGCTGAGACACCCCCCTACACACACTACCACACTATTGATATTGACTCCCCTACATTGCTCCACTCCATACTGAGCCCACACATGCTGCCCCTTCTCCATAATGAGCTCCCAATGCTGCCCCCCTCTTATTCTGAGTCCTTACACTCCCCCCACCCAATCGATTTTGTCATTGCACTATCCCTCAACCCTTGTCCTCTGTCTCTAGCATTGGCCCCTCTCTCCCATTCCCCCAGCAGCAGCCTCTCTCCCCCTGCCTCCAGCAGCAGCCTCTCCCCCAGCATCAGCCTCTCTCCCACCAGCCTCCCCCAGCCTCAGCCTCTCTTCCCTCAGCATTAGCCTCTCTCCCCCAGCTTCAGCCTCTCTCCCCCTATCCTCCCCCAGCATCAGCCTCACTCCCCAGTCTCCGCCAGCATCAGCCTCTCTCCAGCCAGCCTCCTCCAGCACCAGCCTCTCTCCAGCCAGCCTCCCCCAGCATCAGCTTCTCTCCCCCCAGCCTCCGCCAGCATTAGCCTCTCTCCCCCGAGCCTCCACCTCTCTCCCCCCAGGCCTCTGCCAGCATCAACCTCTGCCTCCCCCCAGCCTCCGCCAGCATCAGCCTCTGCCTCCCCCCAGCCTCCGCCAGCATCAGCCTCTGCCACCCCCAGGCCTCCGCCAGCATCAGCCTCTGCCTCCCCCCAGCCTCCGCCAGCATCAACCTCTGCCTCCCGCCCAGCCTCCCCCCAGTCTCAGCCTCTGCCTCCCCCCAGCATCAGCCTCTACCTCCCGCCCAGCCTCCCCCCAGTCTCAGCCTCTGCCTCCCCCCAGTCTCAGCCTCTGCCTCCCCCCAGCCTCCCCCCAGTCTCAGCCTCTGCCTCCCTCCAGCCTCCCCCCAGTCTCAGCCTCTGCCTCCCTCCAGCCTCCCCCCAGTCTCAGCCTCTGCCTCCCTCCAGCCTCCCCCCAGTCTCAGCCTTTGCCTCCCTCCAGCCTCCCCCCAGTCTCAGCCTCTGCCTCCCTCCAGCCTCCCCCCAGTCTCAGCCTCTGCCTCCCCCCATCCTCCCCCCAGTCTCAGCCTCTGCCTCCCTCCAGCCTCCCCCCAGTCTCAGCCTCTGCCTCCCCCAGCCTCCCCCCAATCTCAGCCTCTGCCTCCCCCCAGTCTCAGCCTCTGCCTCCCCCCAGTCTCAGCCTCCCCCCAGTCTCAGCCTTTGCCTCCCCCCAGCCCCCCCAGTCTCAGCCTCTGCCTCCCCCCAGTCTCAGCCTCTGCCTCCCCCCAGCCTCCCCCCAGTCTCAGCCTCTGCCTCCCCCATCCTCCCCCCAGTCTCAGCCTCTGCCTCCCCCCAGTATCAGCCTCTGCCTCCCTCCAGCCTCTCCCCAGTCTCAGCCTCTGCCTCCCTCCAGCCTCCCCCCAGTCTCAGCCTCTGCCTCCCCCCAGTATCAGCCTCTGCCTCCCTCCAGCCTCTCCCCAGTCTCAGCCTCTGCCTCCCTCCAGCCTCCCCCCAGTCTCAGCCTCTGCCTCCCTCCAGCCTCCCCCCAGTCTCAGCCTCTGCCTCCCTCGAGCATCCCCCCAGTCTCAGCCTTTGTCTCCCTCCAGTCTCAGCCTCTGCCTCCCCCCAGTCTCAGCCTCTGCCTCCCTCCAGCCTCAGCCTGCCCCTCGTCCACTATCCTCATATTGCAGCCTTTGCCTGTCCCTCATCCACTATCCTCACATTGCAGCCTCTGCCTCTGCCTGTCCCTCGTCCACTATCCTCACATTGCAGCCTCTGCCTGTCCCTCGTCCACTATCCTCATATTGCAGCCTCTGCCTCTGCCTGTCCCTCGTCCACTATACTCACATTGTAGCCTCTGCCTGTCCACTATACTCACATTGTAGCCTCTGCCTCTGCCTGTCCCTTGTCCACTATCCTCACATTGCATCCTCTGCCTGTCCCTCGTCCACTATACTCACATTGCAGCCTCTGCCTCTGCCTGTCCACTATACTCACATTGTAGCCTGCCTGCCCCTCCCCCAGAATCCTCACATCACAGCACTGGAACTCTGCCAGCGGTTACCTGCTCTTGTGCCTCCCGTCTCCTCTCGCTGCTGCCGCTCCTCCTACGGTGTCTGTCATCCTCCTGCTGCTGCTGGCTCCGGTGAGTGTGCTGTCCTCCGCGGCATCTGCAGCATTGGATGCCACAGCACGGAGCGGATTGGCGCGCCTCTGACCCGGAAGTGCAGGCACTTCCAGGGTCAATCAGTTCTCTGTGCCCGGCGGCGCCCACAGTTTATCTGTATGACGCAGATACAGATAAATGAAAGTGCGTCTCTCACCCCCGCCCCCCCGGCCCCCTTCCCCTCCCCCTCCGAAAACACAGCGGATTTAATAGACTGTCCGGAGGGGGAGAAGATGTAAAAAAAAAAAATTAAATTTTTTTTTTTGCAGCCCGAAAGTGCCGCCCCCCCCGCAACGTGGCGCCCCAGGCACGGGACCATGGGTGCCTAATGGTAAATACAGCCCTGGCACACATACAAAAAAAACGGATGTGTGTTGCGGGTCTGAGACACTTTGGAAAAATGGTCGCACCACTGGTTCCACACCCAAATCAATGAATCGCCAAGTTGTTAGGGTATGTGCCCACGATCAGGATTCAGTGTGACCTGGACGCAGCGGATCCTGACCTGTGGGGCTGCAAATCTCCTCCGCAGGAGAATGCAGGAGACCGCAGCTGCTCGTACCCACCATCAGGGTTCAGTGCGCTGCGGTCTCTCGCTTGTATTCTCCCTATGGAGGACACATGCGAATCTGCAGAAAACAATTGACATGCTGCGGCTTGGAAAGCCCCACCGCAGGTCGGTGTTTGCTGCGGAAAAAACAAGCATGGCGGGCATGGGATTTCTAGAAATCCTGTCCACTATGCTTGTACTGTACAACGCAGCGTTTTGGATGGAGTGAAATCAGGCTATATTCAAAACGCTGCAAACACTGATTGTGGGCACGCACCCTTACTTTACTTAGAATGAAGACTAGATAGGTTTGACTACCACACATTATGTCACCCCACCCCATAAACCAAGGAGTATGGCCTGTGTGATATTCTCAGATGAAGGCTTCTTCATTGTGTTGCTCACGGTGCCTGGTCAGATTTGAAGAATGGCAAGTAGGGATCTTTTCTGTACTACAAGTGAAATTAGACATCACAAAACAAGGCTAAAGCTCAAAACACTATCTACACAAGCCATTAGGCTATGAAACAGACTTCCAGCTAAGGTGTTCCATTAACCTCACAGCACCACTCTCAAAAGGTTCTCAAGGTGCAGAGCAAGAAAGCAATCGAGGTCTCTCCTTTTGTTATGAATCTTTCTCTTGTTTTTGATACAATGGCAGCCCGAGATTGAAGTGGAGAACATGTGGTTAACGCCATAAAGAAACATTCACCAAAAAACGTATATCTACTGGCTTAGCAAATGGAGTCACCAAACTATAAGGCTACTTTCACACATCAGTTTTTTGCCATCAGGTACAATCCGGAAAAAAAAGGATAAAACGGATCCGGTATCGCATCCGGTTTATCCCCATAGACTTGCATTGTAACCGGATTGTACCTGATGGCTTTGCGGTGCATCCGGTTTTTTCCGGATGCGGCAAAATAATTAAATCCGGCGGCCGGATAGAACGTATCATGTAACGTTTTTTTGCCCCTTAAAAAAACCGCATTCTGCCGGATCCGGTACAATGCGGCATTGTATACAATGGTTGTCTATGCATGCCGGATCCGGCGCAATGCGGTTTAAACCGGATGCGGTGACCGCATCCGGTTTGGTAAACAGAGCATGCGCAAATTTTTTTTTTTCATCATCACAAAACTTATAAAAGGATCCAGCACATTCTACACACCTCCTGCCGTTGGTTCCTGACTTCAACTTCTGCTGTCCTCCAGTCCAGTGCTCCAGGGAAGAGGTATGTCCACAGTACTGTCCACAGATAACTGTTGTGAGCTGCGTACATGTACTTAGACATTTTTTTTTCGTTTTTTTACAGGTGCAGTGTTGCGGTAATATTTTGGACAGCCAGTTGCTGGGTACGGTTCGCTTCAGTGACAGTGCGAAGTTATTTGGAGGAGAGTGTTCCTGAGGTAATGTCCACAGTACTGTCCACAGATCACTGCTGTGAGCTGCGTACATGTACTTAGACATTTTTTTTTCTTTTTTTACAGGTGCAGTGTTGCGGTAATATTTTGGACAGCCAGTTGCTGGGTACGGTTCGCTTCAGTGACAGTGCGAAGTTATTTGGAGGAGAGTGTTCCTGAGGTAATGTCCACAGTACTGTCCACAGATCACTGCTGTGAGCTGCGTACATGTACTTAGACATTTTTTTTTCTTTTTTTACAGGTGCAGTGTTGCGGTAATATTTTGGACAGCCAGTTGCTGGGTACGGTTCGCTTCAGTGACAGTGCGAAGTTATTTGGAGGAGAGTGTTCCTGAGGTAATGTCCACAGTACTGTCCACAGATCACTGCTGTGAGCTGCGTACATGTACTTAGACATTTTTTTTTCTTTTTTTACAGGTGCAGTGTTGCGGTCATAGTTTGGGCCAGCAAGTTGGTGTGCGAGGCCTGTAATAAAAAAAATGTCGTCTTCTGGTAGCCCGCCCTCCGGTTCACAAACTGAGGTATATTTTTTTTTTTTGGGTTTTTTTTTAAAAAAAAAAAAAAAATTTTTTTAAATAAACGACATTTACACAGGTGGCCGAAACATCACAGGAGATGCTGCCAGAAGAGGACGGAAGGGGTGGAGAAATACACGGAGCGGGCGGTCATAGTGTAAGTTTCATACAGGAATTGTTTACCACAGCACACCAAACACATAAGTAAATAATGTTTTTTTTTTTTTCTTCACTAAAGGCTTCAACTTCTAGGGCTCACGATAGAGCTCCCCCAAGACCGTCCCAGGGTCGTCGTCGAGGTGGCGGTGGTCATAGTGTAAGTTTTTTTTTTGTTTTTTTTTTTTTTTTCATGTCAGTGTGAATTTATGTCTATTTTTTTTTTTTTATTTCTTTTTTCTTTCTTTGAACAGGCATCACAGCGTGCTCCCGATTCTGACGGTGAGGAGGCCGGATTTATCAACATCGACCTCCTCATCGATGAAGTTAGAGAGAGGGAGCCGCTGTGGAACATGGCTGACCGCCGCCACGCTGATTCGATCGTAACCCGTCGACTCTGGGACGAGGTATGCCACGCAGCGGTAGAAGGTTGGGGGGAGCTCAATTCTCGTGGCCAGAAGAAACAGCGTAAGTATTCACAGTTCAGTAGGTTATGCTGCAGGATGTAATGTGTTGTATACTAACCACTTTGTGCTTTCCACTTTCAGGTGACAAACTTCAGAAGCGGTGGCGGTCTATCAGGGATCGCTTCAAAAAGGAGTTGAATCAAGAGATGCAGGCCCCGAGTGGATCCGGAGGACGCAGATCGAAGTACCGTTACTTTAGAGCGTTGTCGTTCCTCCGGACAACTATGGTGTGCAGAAGGTAAATATTCCACACAATATGTACAAAGTATAATATTTTATGTCTGATTTTTTTTGCCTTTTTTTTTTATTCAGTGGCACTGTATAGCAATTAAATTAATTATTATTTTGTTTTTCCTCTTTTTACCAGCACCGTCTGCAGCACTCAGGAGCCTGCATCGAACCCGACAGGAGCGATCCCTGAACAGTCCGCCACTGGGGAACACAGGCACAGACCCCACCCATCTGAACCTTCCCTTCC
The DNA here is from genome assembly GCF_048569485.1 of Anomaloglossus baeobatrachus. Taxonomy (NCBI): domain Eukaryota; kingdom Metazoa; phylum Chordata; class Amphibia; order Anura; family Aromobatidae; genus Anomaloglossus; species Anomaloglossus baeobatrachus. The sequence continues at coordinate 797,795,791 of NC_134353.1, read as the reverse complement.
ATCGACATCTGTCCCATCCACCTGCGCTGGAGCTTCCCGTGAGACTTCATTACCTGAAGCTGCTGGTGATGAGATAGCTTTTCCCCTACCCCACCCCTCTGACACTGCTGCCCTCAGTAGAACACCTTTGGGTTCTGGGCGTCAGCGTCATAGGGGTCAGGAAAAGAGCTATGCGCCCGAGTTCTTGCATCTAAATGCAGCCTTCCAGAACGCCATTCAATTATTAGCCGAACAAAATCGTTCATCTTTTAGCTTCATAAATGCCAATATGGAAAAAAATACACACGAATTGTGCACGCGTCTGGACAGGCTGCATTTAGATGCAAGTAAATCACCCAATCATTGTTTTTTTCAAGCCGTACTAGAGCGCATGGAAAAGCTATCTCCTGACCAGCAGATGCATGTAATGCAAGCCACACGGCAGGCTCTGGCGCAGGTTTCCTCCCAACCACCTCCACCCACCCCTCCTCCAGCACCTGCCCCCCCTCCAGCCATTGTCCCTACTCCCCCTGCTGCCCAGTACCAGCCTGCTGCCCAGTACCAGCCTGCTGCCCAGTACCAGCCTGCTGACCAGTACCAGCCTGCGGCCCAGTACCAGCTCCCAACCACATCTGCCCCTACACTTCCTTCCCACTACCACATCTCGCCTTCCACACCCATCATGACCCCAACTCAAGCCACTAATTCACCCGCCACCTCTTCTGTCTCCCAATCCCTCCACTCCACCCCTCAATCCTTACCAAATCCCATCCCATCTCCTGGTTTCCCTCTTGGTTTCTCAACCACACCTTCACCTTCTGTTACTTCCCCACCACCACCACCAACACCACTTTCCACCCTCAATACTCCAACTGTGCGTGTGTTCCCATCTGTCAGCCCCTCCAGTACTATCTCCACCCCAAGCCCAAGATATACAAATTTATAATTTATGTATGTAATAAAAATAAAAGTTTTTTGTTGAAAAGTATTTATTTGTTCTTGTTTTTTTTGGGGGGTAATATTATTTTGCAAGTTAAGTTAATAATAAAGGTAATACAAAAACATAACATGTTGTAATTTGACGGTGTAAAAATTACAAATTTTTAAAGCGAGTGAAAGATTAAAATTAACAAGGTTAACAAGATATTTTTAAATTTATTTTTAACTATGTTTATTTGTTATAAAACTAAACAAAAATCTTATACCATTTGATCTTGCCAATCTACTCTACCTTCTGGGGACACAAAATAGTCAGCATATTTGTCACGGATTGTTGAACAGGCAACACTACTCCTAAATCCAGGACTGGTGTAGTCAGTCAAAGAGGTGGATTCCAAACTCTGGTCATCCAAGGACAAAGGTTCCTTTGTTAAAACAAAATTGTGCAGTACCACACATGCTTTCACTATTTCATCAACAGTTTCAATGTTTAAATTAATGGCTGTTAACAACACTCGCCATTTGCTGGTTAGTATCCCAAAGGAGCATTCCACCATTCTTCTGGCTCTGGATAATCTGTAATTATATATTTTTTGTGTTTGCGTCAATCCACGGCTTGCATATGGCTTCAATAGATGTTGGGAGAGTTGAAAGGCTTCGTCGGCCACAAAAACAAAGGGCATTGGGGGCTCACATGTGCCAGGAAGAGGTCTTGCAGGAGGGAAATCAAAAGTATTCCCATAGATTCGCCGCCCCATTGGGGACATTTTAAAGACCTGCGAGTCATTGGATCTCCCATATGCGCCAATGTCCACTGAGATAAATTTGTAGTCCGCATCCGTTATTGCCATTAGGACAATTGAGAAATACTTTTTATAATTGTAGTATTCTGACCCCGAAGCAGCAGGTTTCACAATTCTTATATGTTTGCCGTCCACTGAGCCAAGGCAATTTGGAAACTGACAAATGTTATAGTATTGTTCAGCAATTGCAAGCCATCTGTCCCTGGTGGGCTGGGGGATGAAATCCTCATGGAGGCAATCCCACAAGGCTTGGCAAGTGTCTCTAATGATTCCCGAGATGGTGGAAATTCCTAGTCGAAACTGGTAGTGGAGGGACGAAAGCGACTCTCCAGTTGCAAGGAATCTGTAAAGGAAAGACAATAATTATAAAAAAAATAATAGCAAACACATTACAGTTAAAAGTCAATTTACAGGAGGATACAGTTCGAAAAAAAAAAACTTACCTAAGCGTAACCAGCAAACGCTCCTCGGGTGTTATAGAGTAACGGCAGAAGGTGTCGGTTTTACGTATGTTGTCCGCAACAAGGCCAAGGAGGACGTCAAAATTATTCACTGCCATCCGGACATAGCTTGTGAATTTTTCATGGTTTCCACGGAGCTCCAGGTATAGGGTTGAAAACACCCCACGTGTCAGTCTCTGGGCAGTCAGGGGATGGATCCAAAAGCGTCGATGTCGCTGACGCCTCAGTCGCTGTCGCTCCTTTTCTCTGACGATGATAGCCAAGCGATTTGCCTCAAATATAAAATCTGCAGTGATCTTTGTGTAATTTGCAAGAATAGCATCCATGGTTTCTGATTGTCTATGTCTTCATTCTGTAATATATGCTTCAAAATACTGTATATATACTATATTTTCCCAATAGCCAATCAGAATACGGAACTCGTTAATTGTTTGTTTAGTGTTTAAAAAACGGATCCGTAAAAAAACGGACATAACGGATGCAAAACGGATGCAAACCGGACCCACCGGATCCGTTTTTTTCCGGATCCGTCCACAACGGATCCGCTTAAAACCGGATCCGGTGGGTCCGGTTTGCTCCGGTTTGCACAACAAAACCGGAAACGTTGGATACGGCAAAAAAAAGGACTGTACCTAAATACAGAAAACTGATGTGTGAAAGTAGCCTAAGAAAATCTAAGTTCCAAAAGTCAGCATTCTTCCTTCATGTGGCCAACCAGTAATGTGTAGCCACATATGGAAATTTACCATATTCAGGAGGAATTAAGTAACAAATTATGGCACTATTTTTATCTATTTCCTATTGTTGAAAGGAACCTGTCAGGTCCAATATGCACCCAGAACCACAAGCAGTTCTGGGTGTATATTGCTAATCCCTGCCTAACTGTCCGTATATACACTAGCATATATAAGGAGATCTTTAGAAAAGTATTTACAAAGGTCTTTTACCGTATGCTAATGAGCGTGGGGGTGTTAATTTCCCAGGCTAGATGGCTCCATTAGCAGGTTAGTATGCCCCTGTGAGTGTACTAACATGCTAATGAATGTGCAGCGTTCGAGGATGATCTCACTCACCTCTCCGCTGCCATCGTGTCCGACGCTGGATTTCGGCTTAGTGCGCATGACCCAGTAGTTTGGGTCATGCGCACTACTTCAGTTTGAAGCCAGGACGCGTACACCCGGCTTCATAGTGTGAATGACCGAAACTCCGGGGTCATGCGCACTGAAACAAAATGCAGTGTTCTCTGACGCTGCACATTCATTAGCATGTTAGCACACCCACAGAGGCGTACTAACATGCTAATGAAGCAGACTAGCCAGGGAACTATCGCCCAGGGGACTAGTGCCTTCGCTCATTAGCATACGGTAATAGATCTTTAGAAATACTTTCTAAAGAGCTCTTTATCTATGCTAGTGTATACAGGGACCGTTAGGCAAGGATTAGCAATATACACTCAGAACTGCTCGTGGTTCTGGGTGCATCTTGAACCTGACAGGTTCCCTTTAACATGTAAAATCTGGCGATAAATATTTTTCTCTGACGCCTCATTGGGGGACACAGGACCATGGGTGTTATGCTGCTTATCCATAGGAGGACACTAAGTAGATGCAAAGATGTTAGCTCCTCCCCTGCAGTATACACCCCCTGGCTCAGCCAGGCTACTTCAGTTTTAGCTTAGTGTCTATAGGAGGCACATCTCTGCAGACTACTGCAGCAAGAATTTTTTATTTTTAGAGGGCGACGGTTTCCTTCGGGGACCGATTTCCCAAAACCATCAACAAGCGGGAACGCTGAGTGTTGCCTCCCCGTACCCCCTCCTGCGACGCTGGATCCTGGGCTGTTACTCACTGGACGACGGGTCTGATGGCACTGATTTTCCAGAGCCCAGAGCCGATATCAAACTTCCTCAGTCCCTCTGGCAGGCTCTGAGTTGATACACACTCTGCACCAAGTGTGACCAGACACAGCAGGCATCAGAATCTCCACACTGGAGCTGAGGTCAGATCCTCCCTGACAGGAATTGTAGCTAAGGAATCCTCCCTGACAGGAATTGTAGCTAAGGAATCCTCCCTGACAGGAATTTTAACTGAGGAATCCTCCCTGACAGGAATTTTACCTGAGAAATCTTCCCTGACAGGAATTTTACCTGAGGAATCCTCCCTGACAGGAATTTTACCTGAGGAATCCTCCCTGACAGGAATTTTACCTGCGGAATCCTCCCTGACAGGAATTTTACCTGGGGAATCCTTCCTGACAGGAATTTTACCTGAGGAATCCTCCCTGACAGGAATTTTACCTGAGGACTCCTCCCTGACATGATTTTTAACTGAGGAATCCTTCCTGACATGAAGTGGAGCAGAGGTCACTGTCTGGATTCACATGGGCTGTTTGCAGACTCCTGCATAGCATTCCACCTGTGGCAGGGAGAGGGGGAGAGATCCCAGGACTCAGTGCACCCGCAGCTGCAGTACACTAAGGCTATGTCCGCACGTTGCTTTTTACCTGCTTTTTACCTGCTTTTTTGCTGCTTCTTCAACTGCAGCGTTTAATGGCACAATGGTTGTGTTCTGCTTTTCAAGCAAAGTCTATGGGAATTTGGGTTTTTTGTCCGCACTATGCAGTTCAAACTGCTGCCTTTTTGTGGCAGAACTTTGGTCAAAAACTCAGCTTTGCAGTGCAAAACCCAAATGGCAAAAACAATTGACATGTCAATTGTTTTTGCCATTTGGGTTTTGCAGTGCAAAGCTGAGTTTTTGACCAAAGTTCTGCAACAAAAAGGCTGCAGTTTGAACTGCATAGTGCGGACAAGAAACCCAAATTCCCATAGACTTTGCTTGAAAAGCAGAACACAACCATTGTGCCATTAAACGCTGCAGTTGAAAAAGCAGCAAAAAAGCAGGTAAAAAGCAGGTAAAAAGCAACGTGCGGACATAGCCTTATGGAGTTTTTTCTGTCCACCGTTGTTGTGCAGGGCTGGAGGGGGGAAGCAGAGTCCCTTCCCACCATTTTATTATATTTCCTCATCTCGACGATCTTGTCGGAGCTAATTCCCACCCCCTCCGACACGCGATAAGCTATGGCTGCAGTCACATGTTTTATGCCCTGCACAACTACAGTAACGGCTATAAGACTTCTAATGTTCAGCCTGCACTACCTGCCACACTGCACTACTAGGGTTTGATAGCACCTCTTCCTTCTGTGAGTCCGGTGCCACTGTAGCTCCCAACCCCCCCCCCCGCCACCACTGCAGCAACCGCTGCCAGCCCAGAGACTATGACTCCAAGTCCCCCGGAATGGGCACAGTTCCAAGAACCCGGTGCTGGCTATGCAACATCGTCCTCACACCCCTCGGGGCCCCTAGACAGAACGCAGCCTGATGACACCTCTATAGAGGGTCCTTCTGATAAGAATCAGCCCTCTGCTTCACCGGTTGCAGATCAGAAAAAGGGCATGACCCCCAGGGTTCTTCCTTGGGGGTACACAGATGGGGTTGTCCCACATGTTCCGCAGTCTCTGAGGAGCCGGAGGAAGGGGAATGATGTTTGTACCAGGATGATTCTTTGGTTTCATCCTCTCCGAGCGATCAAGCTGCGAAGGACTACCTTCTTGCAGCAATCAACCAAACTCTGCATGTGGAAGATCTCCCATCCACTACTACTGACCCTGCAGTCTCCTTTAAAAGGGTTAAGAAACCTAAAAAAAAAAAAAAATGTTGACGCCGCTTCAGTATCCGTAAACTCATGGAGTCCCGGTACCTCTTTGGCTTAGCTGTCTCTAAGGGCTGGGCCGATCCGGCCTCGGTGGACCCTCACCTGGCTTCCCGCCTGCCTGAAGGACCCTCCTGTCTTTTACTCGATGGATCCTCCTTCAAGGACTCGACAGACAGACAAGTGGAGCAGCTCGATCGCTCCGCCTTGAGGGGCGGCGGGTCCCTCTCTCCTTCCGTGTGGGTCGCACAGGCACCAGGAATACCAGTTTTCCTCAGACCCTCACAGATGTAACAGTTCACATTGCTGTGGCAGTGGAGTACCTCATGCAGGCCTCCCTCGACGCTGCTACCTGCACAGTTTTTGCCGCCTCAAATACCATAGCCATCCGTAAGGCCCTCTGGTTCCGATAATGGAGAGCGGACTCGGTCCCTAACAAACCTCTCACAGTACTCCTTTCCAGACCAATGGTTTGGCGATCGTCTGGACAGGCTCTTTTTCCTGACGCCACGGGAGGAAAAGAGTACCTCCCTCCCTCAACTCTAGCCCAGGACGTTTTTTTTACTAGACACGTAGGGCCCGATCTTCTCAGCCCTTCCTGAGTCCACCTTGTCCTGGCAGTCGAGACAAAGACCGAGGAGTCTCATCCTTCTCCATCTGGGCTGCTGCCTCAGACGACAAATGGGTGTGACACCCTGTGTCTTCCGGTTACCACATTGAATTCCGGACCCGATTCCCGGGTCGGTCTTTTCTCTCAAACCCCCCCAAAAGGCTCCAAAACACCGCAAGGCCTTCTCCTCAGCAATCCACTCCCTCCAAACGGCGGGGGTGATGGTACCTGTTCCAGACGGTGAGAGGTTCAAGGCTTTCTATTCCAACCTCTTGTGGTCCCCAAAAAAGGACAAGTCAGTTCGACCCATCCTGGACCTCTAACACCTGAGCAAACATGTGCACGTAAGGAGATTCAGAATGGAGTTCCTATGGTCCATTATTACCTTTATGGTCGAAGAAGAATTCCTTGCCTCCATAGCTATCAGGGACGCGTACCTGCACATACCCATCACCCCAGTTCACCAAAAGACCAAAAGTTCCTCCGCTTTGCGGTTCAGGACTTTTTTTTCATTTGTAGCCCTACCCTCGGCCCTGCCACAGCACCAAGGGTCTTCACCAAGGTCATGGCGGCCGCCAAGAGTGCCCTTCGCGCCAGGAGAGTGGCTGTTCTGCCTTGCTTGGATGACCTCCTCATCAAGGGCTCAACCAGCGTGCAGATCTCTGTGGGCACCCTATCCCGCTTAGGGTGGCTTCTGACTCCAGTCAAATCATCCCCGGTCCCGTCAAAATCTGTCACCTCCCTGGGCATGTCCCTGGACACCCTTCGGGGCTTGATATTTTGCCCTCAAGACAAGGCGACCGCTCTACAACAGGCGGTACACTGCCTTCTATGTACTCCATACGATTCAGTGTGAGAGTGCTCGGTAGGATAGCGGCGGCTATAGAGGCAGTGCCGCTCGCTTAGTCACACCACTGCCCACTGCAGCTGGCACTTCTAGCTGCCCTGGAACAAGAGCCCCTTTTTTCCTTGGACGAACTTTTCACCTGACACCTTTAGTGAGGTATGCGCTCTTCTGGTGGCTTCAGCCCTCTTCCATATCGAGAGGGAGATTTTCTCTCCCAAGTGGACTGGCTACTCCTGACCAGGGACGCCAGCCTCTTAGGCTGGGGAGCAGCGTACTGGCTCCACACTGCTTTGGGATCTTGGACGCCCCAGGAGTCTTTCCTTCCCAGAAATCATCCTGAAAATCAGCGCGACCTTTCTCGCGCTTAGGTCGTTCCCCCCCCCATCTGCTAGCAGGTCGTTTGATTCGGGTCCAATTGGACAATGCAACAGCTGTGGCCTTTTGTCAATCGGCAGGGAGGTACCAGCAGCAAGATAGCTTATCTCGAGCTCCCCAGGATCCTCACCTGGGCCGAATCGACGGGGTCTGTGATTTCAGCGGTACACATACCGGGAGTAGAGAACTGGGCAGCGGACCTTCTACATCACCAAGGCCTGGCCACTGAAGAGTGGTTTCTCCACCCAGAAGTGTTCCCACACATCTGCACTCGCTGGGGCTCACCAGACGTGGATCTAATAGTCCCAAGGTTGAACGCAAAGGTACCCGCGTTCTTAGCCAGATCACGTGATCCACAGTCCATTGTCGCGGATGCTCTAGTCTCCTCCTGAAGTCGCTTCCATCTACTTTACATATTTCCAGCTCTGCCCCTGCTGCCGCGAGTAATGAGGAAGATCAAGGCAGAAGAAGTTCCGGTGATACTAATAGCACCGGACTGGCCCAGGCGCGCCTGGGACGTCGAATTAGTACAATTGCTCATGGCGCCTCTTAAGCATCCCAGACCTGGTGACCCAAGAGCCCATTTCCCATTAGAACTTCAGAGCCCTGAAGCTGATGGCCTGGCCATTGAGACCTAGACTTTAACAAGAGCGAGAGTCTCTTCCGCGGTCATCTCCACCATGATCAGTGCCCAAAAGCCGGCCTTCATCCTGTATTTACCACCGTACATGGAAAACTTTCCCTTTTTGATTTTTTTTTTGCAGTCAGGTTGCAAAAGGGGTTGGCTCTCAGCTCCCTTAAGGGGCAGGTTTCATCTCTCTCAATATTCTATCAATGCCGTCTAGCTTGCAATCCGCAAGTCAAGACCTTCCTCCAGGGCGTTTTCCCATCTATTTCCCCCGTACAAACGGTCACTGGAGCCATGGGACCTCAATCTCGTTTTGGACGGTCTCCAGAGGTCCCCCTTTGAACCTCTTAAGGAATCTTCTCTTGCTCTTCTCTCCTGGAAGATAACATTCTTATTGGCGATTACGCCCATCAGACAAGTTTTGGAACTGGCAGCACTCTCTTGCCGCGAACCCTTTCTGATCTTTCACCAGGATAAGGTGGTTCTACGCCCCCTTCCAGATTTTCTTCTGAAGGTTACTTCCCCGTTTCATTTGAACGAGGACATAGTTCTGCCTTCCTTTTGTCCACACCCAGTCCATAGGGTGGATAAGTCTCTACGTTCGCTAGACCTTGTGAGGTTTTTCAGATATTACGTATCCAGGACAGCCTCTTTAGAAACATGGACTTCTTGTTCGTCATTCCTGAAAGGCCTAAGAAAGGACAGGCAGCTTCATAGGCAACGCTGGCTCGCTGGATTCGCTCTGCGATCCAGGAGGTCTACCACTTGCAACTCAAGCCCATTCCTAGTGGGCTGCGGACTCATTCCACGCGAGCAGTTGGCGCCTCTTGGGCCATTAGGCATCAGGCTTCAGTGGAACAGAGGTGTAAGGCTGCGACCTGGTCTTGCCTACATACTGTTTCAGAGCATTACCAAGTCCATACCCAGGCTGAGGCTGAGGCAAACCTAGGTAGGAAAATTCTGAAAACGACAGTAGAGCACCTATCTCAGTAGGCGCTCCTGGGTTTCCGGGACTGGTTCCTAGTCCTTGGGTTGCGTTGTTTATTGTTTACCCACCCAGGGACTGCTTTAGGACGTCCCATGGTCCTGTGTCCCCCAATGAGGCGTCAGAGAAAAACGGATTATTGTGTACTCACCGTAAAATCGTTTTCTCTTAGCCATCATTGGGGGACACAGCACCCACCCTGTTGCCCTGTTGGGCCTTAATTTTTTGTTTCTCAATACTTTTTTGTTAGGAGTATTCACTCACGCTTGTTGTTACTTGTTCTCCTACTTCTTGTGTACTAAAACTGAAGTAGCCTGGCTGAGCCAGGGGGTGTATACTGCAGGGGAGGAGCTAACATCTTTGCATCTACTTAGTGTCCTCCTATGGATAAGCAGCATAACACCCACGGTCCTGTGTCCCCTAATGATGGCTAAGAGAAAACGGTTTTACGGTGAGAACACAAAAATCCGTTTTTTGTTAAAAATATATAGCATAATTAATTTTTCTCTTTCTCACCCAAAGATATAAAATTCTATGAAACACCTATATTGTTAAAATGCGCGAATCACTCCTCAGTGAAATTATTAAGGGGTGTAATTTGTAAAATGGGGTGACTTATCTGGGGTATGCCTGACCTAGCACTTGAATGGCACTACTAATTTAACATGGCACCAACAAACTATTTCAGCAAAATCTGCATTCCAATATGGAGCACCTTCCCTTCTGAGCTTTGCAATGTGCAGTAAAAGTAGTTTCTGACCACATATTTGTATCATATGTTTAGGGTCTTAGTCCTGCTGGAGAGTCCACCTATAACTCAGTTTCAAGTTTATTCATATCAGTTTCAAGGATATTGATATCCTCCATGTGAGACGCTTAGGGGTGGAGATATGAGGAAAACTGAAAAGCAATATTTTCCATGAAAGGGAGGAGGCACACCCATGGCCAACCTGGTCTTACGTCACAAGGGGATGGGACATGGGGGGAACATAGGCTCTTAAAAACCAGAGCCCAGAGCGAACTTCCTGTGGGTGTTCTTCCCTGAGAAGTTCCGCGATAAAGTGCGATAAAGACTTGTGAGGAGTTCCACGAAAACCCGTGGCTCCACAGCGCCTCCCCTGTGCCAGCCAACCCCAGACATATTCATAAGGAATAAGGTAACTAATCCATCTGTATATCTGTTTGTAACCACTCTTATCTGTAACTATACTTCTAACATACAGTATATAGTGCCCTTAAAGGGATTTAATATATAATTTAATCTTGGGCTGTTTCTTTTATCTCGATACCTGTGAGCTCGGCTTAATTTTACATGCTACCTGGGCTGGTTTCTGGCCAGATATATTCCTGCTAACAGACAAGGCCTATATCTATCGAGGAACTGGTGGCAGTCTACCGCACTGTACTGGACCGGCAGAATTCTGTTCCACTGGGGATAGTGGAAAGTCCCTGTCGGCCTGTTGGGGTTGTGGAAATGCTGGGTGCCGCGTCAGAGGTTGCGCGGCCGACTCTGTTCCACTCCCTGTGCCTGCGAGGACAGGAGGTGTCAGTGGTGACTGTTGTATTGCGTGGCTCCAATGAATTAGAAATGTCAGGGTGGGGCTGCGAGGTGTGGTTTCATCGCACATTGACAGGGTCACGACTGAGGACGTCCAAGTGACCCTCCCCGGCCTGGTCCGTGACATATTGGATGCAGCGGTGGGATCTTGCATTACCCCACCGGCTGTTTCCTGACATATTGGACACAGGGGTGGGATTGAGATAATAGTGTGTGTGAGTGTGAAACCCATACTCCCAGACACTAAAGACTGTCAGTAGCAGCTGTGGCTGCTGGGGTCTTAAGACCAGCTCAACACTAGAGTGTCGGAGTTCAGATACTGTAAGGTGTGTGGTTGCATCAGGTTGCAGCTTTGTCAGTGACCAAAGGCTGCAAGAATGGCCGATGCCACCAGGAGCCGCAAAGCAATGGCACTGGCCAATGCTATAGTCAGAGCAGAAGAGGTGGAAAATGGTGTTGTGAATGATGAGGAGGACGCCACTCAAAAGCTCTGCAGTGGATAGCGCACAACCTAGCGATGTATGTGGTGAGCAGGAGCCCAGCCAAGGATTGTCAAGGAGCCAGACGCCAGTCAGCCGCTCTGAAGGGGACAGCACACCACCTGGCTTTGAAGCGGGTCACTCACCACCTGACTCTGTAGTGTGCTGCTTACCCCTGAGTGTTTCAATTGGCAGCTCATCCCTTGCCCATCCCTTCAGCCTGAAAGTCTCGGATGCCATACTTCAAGCTGCTCTGAACCACCTCAGGGCTGGAGACCAGGACACCTACAAACTCCTCATGGCAGAGTACAAGGCAGAGCGTCTTGCAGAGTTTGAGGCTGCAAAGCACAAAGCAGAGCATGAGGTTGCAGAACGACAGGCAGAGCGTAACCACCAGATGCAGCTAGCTCAGCTCCAGCCCACAAGTACATGACCCCCCATTTAAGGGGTAAGACCCTGGATATCCTTGGGGAATTACCTACTGAGGTGGATCAGGGCTATGCCACTATCAAACAGGCCCCGATCCAACTGTACAACTTCACTCCGGAGTCCTACTGCAAGAAATTCTGGAGCTGCAGAAGAGACCAAAGGACAATTGGGCTGACCACTGATGGACCCTCGCCAAAGCTGCCAACCACTGGACCAAGAGCCTGAAGCTCACCACCAGACCAGAAATCCTGGATTTGATCATCATGGAACAACTCTTGTTGGACTGCCTAGAGGACCTTTGCCAGTTCATTCGTGACCAGAAGCCAAAGGGTTCCACTGCTACGGCCACCATGGCGAATGACTACACTAATAAGTGGGCCCCTGAGGCCAAGAGAGCGGCCAGCAGCACCTGGAGAGGGGGTAAGATGAATACTGCAAATCACTCGGTCGCGACCGTGTCTAGGGACGTCCAAGTGACCCCCCCCCCCAGCCTAGTCCGTGACATATTGGACGCAGCAGTGGGATCTTGCATGAGCCCAACAGCAGTTTCCTGACAGTAATATTTGCATAATAATTTGGAGTGCAGTTTATAATATGGATCATATCAATATGGTGTGGTGCTTGACACATTTTCACTACAAAGTAGCACTAAAAAACATACAGAAATCACATCAAATTGCTTTGCCCAGATTTAAAGCAGAAAGCAATTGACATGATGCTTTTTCCCCCACACGTTAATGAGACGCCCTGGCAAAACCAGGTAGTCACAGATGACTGTACCCCCCACCAAGGGTACAGGAATCGCCTCCTCCTTGGGAATTTACACCATGCATCCCACACAGGGGAACACCAGCCATAAATCCTAGTCGCTCCCCCCATGACACACAGGACACACCAGTGGGCGAGACCAGGCGGATGGGAACGCCCACCTAGGGGTCTTGAGGTGACAGGTGGCGGGAACTAGTCAGTGGAGAGTGAGAGTTGGGAGAGTGCGAGTTCAGTAGAGAGTGGAGTTGGAGTGCAGTGTGGTCAGGGTTGGAGCCCTATGACCACGGGAGGACCGACTAGGTGGCAGATGGTCCTGTAGGGTCACAGGAGACGGCAACTCGGTCACGGGAGACCTGAAGTGGACCGGGGCAGGCTCGTAGCCCACCGGTACCGACTGAGGGATTCCAGTCCAGAGGCCGTGCGCGGGCGAGGTACCTGGACCCTAGGACGAGGCAAGCTTCAAGCCCCTTGTTAATTGACCAACGGGACAAGGTACCAGGCCTTGTTCTCGAGGAGAGAAACCCAGATGGGCTGCCGGTCTGCTCTAACGCAGGGGACAGGGTGTCCACCAAGAACCCACTGAAGTCCCATGGGTCAGCATCTGCGGGCAACGGCTCCCTCTGTGTCCAAAACTGGAGGGGAGCAGATTTCTGACGTTCCACGTGGGGTTAATCCACACAGCACAGAACACGAGTGCAGGAGGAAGGGCCCCTATATTGCCAACCCGTGTGTGGGACCAGCACACCCCTCCAGAGGCAACCGGCATCCGACCTTGGTTTACAGTACAGACTCTGTGTGGATTATTCATAATCGTGAGTACATCGGTGTCACACGGTCCAACCTGCCGACAACGCCCCAGCCCTGCTCCTTACCTTCACCTGGGCCCCAGGACTGCACCATACCCCTATCTGTGGAGGGGGAACCACCTTGCTGCCACCCTACATCACCGGTCCCGGACGTCGGCCCCGAGAGGCAGTGGTGGTGCCACCATCCCATCACCGCAACCCACGAGTGGCGTCACAGACTATCTCCCCTGTAAATAGCCCCCTCTTTCACTGTGTGCGTGGACCGGCGGTTGCACGAGCCCTGGGTCCGGTCACCACTCAAGCCCCAGACACTATCCTGGACCCAAGCGTCACTCGAGCAGCCTCGGTTGCCACAGTGGAGGCGGCATTAGTCCGCGACATTAAGAAATCCATTTAGGAAAGAGTCATGTGCTCTAGAGGCACATTTTAACATTCAAATGCATAGAAAGCTTGTGCAAGCAGATTTGAATTGTCTTTTTTGATGTGGAAGTTGGGGCAAAAAATCTGCACCATAAAAAACTGTGCATGTACCCTCAAAGAATTATTCTCAAAATTATTGCTTATCCATAGGACGGTGGTGTGGGTGTTATCTTACTAATTGCTAGAGGTACAACTGTTGGAACCCTCAGCGATCGCATGGGTCTGGAACCTGAAAACTGGGGGTCTGCAGCCCTTATTGAATTAAGCAGATGAAAGACCCCTGTTCTGCCTTCTTTCATGTAACGCTGTGAATCTCCAGCATACAGCTAAACCCTCGTTCCCATTTCAAATAAAAAGACTGGAATTCAGTAGCCTTGATTTATTAGCTGGTAACGTGAACTTGATTGCAGTATACGTGGAATATACAGTGAATATAGGAATATCCAAGATACAGGTGAATATGGTATATCCAAAATGCAGTTGAATACGGTATACGGAATACGGTATATCCAAAATACTGTTTTATACGGGTAAAACCTATAACAAGAAAATGATTACAGTCAGTACAGTGTTAATACAGAGTTAACATAGCATAACAGTGCATGAGATACAGTTCTTATGAGAATGTAGGTGAAAGGTCACTGCATCTCCAATACATAGAAAATCTTATCTATACAAACAAGACAGGGATGACACTAAAGGTGTAGAATTACAATGTACAATACATTTACTACAGTCTTCTATTAAAGATTCTATCACTAACACATGTAATTTGCTTTGCTCACCGGATTACACTAGGCAGGGGTGAATGTACAGAGAGGTAAGTCGGCATGTCCTTTCCTGACAAATCCAAAGAGAAAATGGCTGCAGGCTTCTTCTCAGCTCAGGGAGGCATTCCTTACCCAGAATACATTTAGCTTAAAGGGAAACTCAGCAATTCAAAAGAATAACAACAACCTCTAGGAGTTGTAACAGAAATTGCAATGAATGACTATTAGCAGGCTGCCATGAGGCAGAACAACCCCAGCTTCATTCATTGTCTATTGAGGGCCGGCGAAAGTCCAGCCCCATTGACAATGAATTGAGTGGCGTCTGAAGATGCACAGATCCGCTACATTTAAGATGGGGCTACTGACAACCGCTCAGATTCCCTCAAGTATATTCCCTTATGTGAATTAACTATTATGTATTTTGTTTCTCTTAAAGTGACAGTACTGTAACATGTTGAGAATCATTGTATATGCAGCTATCTTTTGTAACGTACTGATTGATTCTATTTAGTTTTCAATCGTTGCCTGTTACAGTAATCCATACCTTCTGGCCCAAGTTACATAAAGTCCCGCTCATATAGAATTAAATACAAACAGCTGTTTTTCCTTAATAAGCATCTGTAAAGTGTAAGTGCTTACTGCATTGCTGTATAATGTGTGTTTTCTTTTTACAGGCAGTTAGAATCTTAGCTGAAGTGGAATGTCAGAGCTTATACACCAAGGTCTCAAATGCGACAGCTGTAGAAGTCCTGGAGCAGTGGTCATGCCATCTCAATGATGGGTGCAGCCTTATTATGAAAAGAATTCCACACAGTCCTCTATTCCCCATCATCACCAGAGTTGAATGCTTGAGGATAGTCAAGCTGCACTGCATTCAAACACCTCAAGCAAGTGTGTGAAACCGAGCAATGGGGCCTGATGGAATAAGCACAAGGCTGAACAGTTTGCATTGGACCTTTGTTGACCTGTGTGCATACACTGATACATGGGAGAAATCCTGATATTTTTTTTTAACAAGTCCAAATAAGCTGATCAAAAAGTGTCCTTCTGCAGGGTCCACCTGCAATCAGTTGTAATCTGCTGGGAAATTTGTCAGTAAGTGTTTAATATATGTGTGGCACCACCACAAGAAGTAAATATTGCATAATAATCCAAAATAGTAATACCACAATTGGCATTTTCATGATATAGTCACAATTAGCCCAAAATAGTGGTGTCATCCCTCCTAAGGCCGACTACGGTTAAACGAAAGGAATATATATATATATATATATATATATATATATATATATATATATATATATATATATATATATATATATATATATATATATATACTATGCCCCGATTCATCAGAACTGGCTATGTTCACGCCGATCTTGTTGAAAAAGATGAAAAAAGCATGTTGGATTCAGAAAATTCTGATTTATTTAGAGGTTAATGCCTTAATGAATCAGGAGCATCTGACAAGTGGAGTGCACCTCCATGCGCCTTACCACAGATCTTACTCCTGTAACCGACTAGAGTAAGATTCCTGGCCTAAAGCACATCACAGTTGATCATTAGTTAGACGAGCTGTGGCATTATGTTACTGTCCTACCACAGATCTGCCCATTTTGGTGCGGCTGAGTGAAACTGAGTGAAACGGGGTAAAAATGCCAAAAGTTGGTATTTTTTTGCTCATCTCTGCATTGCGCAACAATTTCAGACTTTTCAAGGCAGTTCACACCAGAATTCTGGAGTTCTTGCTTTGTTGAATCAGAGCCAAAATCTTTTTCGCACATGTTGAATAAAAACTATCAAAAGAGAGTAAGTTAATGCACAATAAATCCAACTGCATATAATATCTTCGAATGAGATATGTGGGAATATAAATACCGGCTTGTGAAAATCACAGACAGCAGACATTTGCTATCTCTGTGTCAGAGAGTGGTTCCTCCTATTTCTGGTGTTAGGAGATAACAGCGCAGGACAGGGACACATACACACTTGCTCAGGTTAATACTGCTGACTGTGCAGATTCTCCTTTATCCAGTGCTGCTATGGTTAAGTAGATCCTTTGGTCTTCTATGCTCTGGATGAAAGCTGGTTCAGCTGTGCTGTTTTTTTAATTACCTCTGTAATAAGGATTTCCCTCCCAGCCCAGATAAATACCGGTGATAGCTTCTGCTTGGATTGCCTCTAAATAGAACCTGTGAGGTCTGGACCAGGGCCACTGAAAGAGTTGGATACAGCGCCAGAAGATGGCGCTTCTATGAAAACGCCATTTTCTGGGGCGGCTGCAATTCGCAGCGGGGGAGTCGGGGGGGCAGAAAGGTTGGGCCACCCTGCGCTGAGGATTCCAATCCCCAGCTGCCTAGTTATACCTGGCTGGAACCATGTCTGTTTTTTTTTTCGATTATTTCATGAATTTCATGAAATAAAAGGGAAAAAAAAAAATATAAACAAATAAAAGGGCTTCTCTATATTTTTGGTTCCCAGCGGGGTACAAATAGGCTAGGCAGCCCTTACCTGCCTGCTGTACCTGGCTAGCATACAAAATATGACAAAGTCCACGATTTTTTTCTTTTGTTTTTTGGCAATAAGCTTTAAAAAAGAAAAAAGAAAAAAAAAGGCTTTCCTATATTTTGATCGCCAGTCAGGTAAAGCCTGCAGCCACCCCTGGAAATGGCACATTGTTTCTTGGCGCCATTTCCAGGCGCGTTTCCCGACTTGTCCAGGGTGGCACGCTGGGTAACAAAGGGGTTAATACCTGCTTTGCATTCTCAGATGGTAATAAGCCTGAAATTCACATGGGTATGACGTCACGGAAGGTCCTTTTAACCAGAGGTGCTTACCGGGTGGCACAGCAATGATCGGACAGACGCGGAAGCCAGAGTCTGCAGGATGCATCGCAGGACCTGTAAGTATGATCATAATGTTTAATAACGTGTTTTTTGTTTGTTTTTTTCAGCCCCTGGACCTGAGCAGCTATAACACGAGCTTCCCAGGAATGTTTTTGGTATGAACTTTAGAGTTCGGGGTCCCTACTCAGGAGCGGAGCCTGCACTATATCTGGGAGATGTTGACTAAATTACACAATCAACATCTTCCTGTACTAGTGTAACGATCCCTGATAACTGCGGGGAGCCGTATTCATTTCAATACAGTGGTGCTGTAGAATAATAGCAGAATTTATTAAAACCAACTCGCCCCTGTTTTTATTTGGAGTTAAAATATAAATAAATTAACCCAACAGGAAATGGACAACACAATAAACCTAACCCCAGAACAAAAAGATAAATAAATATTTATATATATATATATATATATATATATATATATATATATATATACATACATACATACATACATACATACATACATACATACATACATACACATACACATACACATACACATACACATACACATACACATACACACACACACACACACACACACACACACACACACACAAGAAATCTATGTCTTTCCCTTCCAGGAGAATGCCCGCATATCTCTGATCCCAGTGAGAGGGGGTGTTCCCTTAGACCCAAAATGCTGCTCCCTCCCCTAAATCTGCCCAGACCTATACAGGGCTAGTTTCTACAGGGAAGCTAAAAAATTGGTTAAGAACTGAAGTCCTCAGTGGTTGATACCTTTTAATGGCTAACTGAAAAGATGGTAATAATAGCAAGCTTTCGAGACTACTCAGGTCTCTTCATCAGTCATGGTATAACACAAAATCTGAAGAGTCACATATTTATACACAACAGGACATAGAATAGTGCAGTAAGAAAAAAAACAAAAACAAAAAAAAGTTATATGAAACAGAACTCTCACTATGGCAGGGGGGCAAACTGTTGTGGCCATAAATATTGCTGCAGTTCAGTGTGAAAGTTTTATTGTCCTCTGATTAGGATCTAGTCCAGGGCTGTGATGCGCTCGGATGGTCAGAGGAGCACATCTCTTAACTGATGTAAAAAGACATGAATCCATGAGACACATTCATCCCTGCTCTGAATGTGTCAAAGGTCATCATAAGTTTGTACTCCCATAGTCTCCTATCTCTCTGGGACTTGAAATTCCCTTTCAATACCAGCAATTTCATGTCCATGATGCTGTGGTAGGGGTTACAAAAATGTTTGGCCACAGGTAGATCTATTCTTTTTTCCTTAATTGTGTGGCGGTGAGAATTCATCCTTGTCCTGAGCTGTTTTCCTGTCTCCCCTACATACAGACCCCCAGTTATACATTTGGTACATATAATTAAGTACACCACATTGGTTGTGGTGCAGCTGAAGGTACCTGGGATCTTGTAGTCCTGATGTGATCTGGGAATCTTTATATTGTCTGTTGTCAATATAAATGGACAGGCCTTACATTTTTTCTGGTTGCATGGAAATGTTCCTGTTGTTGTTGGAGAGGACAGGGAGCTTCTGACAATGATGCTTCTTAGATTCGGGGGCTGTCTAAAACACAAAAGTGGGCGGTCTGGAAAAATAGGTTTTAATCGGGCATCTTTTTGCAGTAATGGTTGTAGTTTCCATGCAGCTCCTCTAAACACCTCCAGATGTGGATTGTAGGTGACTACAAGAGGGACCCGATTGTTTTCTTCTTTAGTTTTATAATGTAGGAGATGGTTTCTTGATATTCTGGTGGCTCTTGTAATCTGGTTTTCAATTGTTCTTGGGTGGTAGCCTTGATTCAAAAAGGTCTTTCTGAGGCCCTCAAGGTGATTGTCTCTATCTGTAGTGTTGGAACATATCCGATTGTACCTGATAGCCTGGCTGTATACAATAGAGTTTTTTATGTGTTTTAACCACTGAGGACTTCAGTTCTTTTAACCAATTTTTTATCTCTACTGGCTAACACGGTACAAAGATATATTTTACCTGTATCTACAGGGAAGCTGTAATATGTGTTCTCAAGGCTCACAATCTTAAAGCTACCCCAACCAATAAACCCTCCAGGATCTCTGTGTAACCGATCTCAGTTGCACCACGAGAGCAAAAACCAGGACTGTGGAGTCTGTAAGCCAAACTTGCGACTCAGACTCCTCAGTTTCCCTTGAATCGACTACGACTCCAACATATATTGCTTATATTCAAGTGAAAAATGTATTGTAGTACAATGTGAACATCAGACATTTAATAATTTTTATGATACAATAATCAAGATATTTAGAACAAAATATATTTATTGGAATACAACTTTAGAACACAAAAAACTAATAAATTGTAAATATGTAATATACTATGTAATATAGATTACATTATAATACAGTGGAACCTTAGCTAACGCGAATAATCCATTCTGGGAGTGTGCTTGTTAACCAAGTTACTTGTCTAGCAAAGCAAGATTTCCCATGGGAAATCATTGCAATGCAGACAATTCGTTCCACAACTTGTAAAATGTCCCATCCTGGTCCCCTATTGTGCCATTCCACACACGCAAAAACACAGACACACACAAACACGTACGCACACACACATATTATGCTCACCTTACCTTCTGTTTCATCACCGGCTTCCTGGCTCTTGTAGTTCGCCGGGACAGGATGTGTATTGGGTAACCATCGCAACTGATGCCGGAACTTCCACTGCCAGAGCGCTGACGTCAAAGACAAGAGCCGCTTGCCTCTGATTGGTCAGCGTGCTGCCTATGAGTAGTGGCTGACAGTGGAAGTTCCTCCCTCATCACGATGGTTACCAATACACATCCTGTAGCGGCGAACTACAAGAACAGTGAGGCCGGCGATGGAACGGAAAGTAAGGTGAGCATATTATGTGTGTGTGTCTTTGTGCGGACTGAAAGAGAGGGTCAGAACTCGGTGTATGTACGGATCCGGAAGTGTGTGCGGTGAGTATTTTGCTTGTACGGCAAAGCTTGCTCGTAAAGAGAGTTACAAATTTACAGCAAGCTTTGCTTGTTAAGCGGAATACTCGCTAACCTGGTTACTCGTTAACCGAGGTCACACACACACACGTGTATGTGTGTATGTGTGTATGTATGTATGTGTGTATGTGTGTGTATGTCCGCTAAAGGAATCCGCACTGTCGCATGTACAATCATGAAATTTTGCACAGACACTCCATGTGACTCAGGGAACGTCATAGACTATGTTTGGGCTGGAAAATTTAACCCCGCGCTTTCCAGTTACTCTACAAAAATCCTGCAGCCATTAAACTGAATGAAGCATTGTTGACCTTAGGGAGATCAACATATCCACTGCGGAGACACCATCACGTGTTTCTCAACGCAGTGATTCTAGAGCATTGCCCCCTGGGAAGTATGCAAATAAGAAAGCCGCGGAGACACCATCACGTGTTTCTCAACGCTGGCAGGAAACTAGCCAGGTCTTTCACCGGGAAGGAACAACCACGGGAAGGGCAGTCTCCAGTCAAGGAGACCACCTATACCAAACATGGTATCCATCCACAGACAGCCGTTTCGGGGTATTTGCCCCTCATCAGTGTGGAGTAGGAATCTGGCTAGTGGGGGCAATGCCTAGTATAAGACTACTTAAGCAAGCATTGTTGACCTTAGGGAGATCAACATATCCACTGCGGAGACACCATCACGTGTTTCTCAACGCAGTGATTCTAGAGCATTGCCCCCTGGGAAGTATGCAAATAAGAAAGCCGCGGAGACACCATCACGTGTTTCTCAACGCTGGCAGGAAACTAGCCAGGTCTTTCACCGGGAAGGAACAACCACGGGAAGGGCAGTCTCCAGTCAAGGAGACCACCTATACCAAACATGGTATCCATCCACAGACAGCCGTTTCGGGGTATTTGCCCCTCATCAGTGTGGAGTAGGAATCTGGCTAGTGGGGGCAATGCCTAGTATAAGACTACTTAAGCAAGCATTGTTGACCTTAGGGAGATCAACATATCCACTGCGGAGACACCATCACGTGTTTCTCAACGCAGTGATTCTAGAGCATTGCCCCCTGGGAAGTATGCAAATAAGAAAGCCGCGGAGACACCATCACGTGTTTCTCAACGCTGGCAGGAAACTAGCCAGGTCTTTCACCGGGAAGGAACAACCACGGGAAGGGCAGTCTCCAGTCAAGGAGACCACCTATACCAAACATGGTATCCATCCACAGACAGCCGTTTCGGGGTATTTGCCCCTCATCAGTGTGGAGTAGGAATCTGGCTAGTGGGGGCAATGCCTAGTATAAGACTACTTAAGCAAGCATTGTTGACCTTAGGGAGATCAACATATCCACTGCGGAGACACCATCACGTGTTTCTCAACGCAGTGATTCTAGAGCATTGCCCCCTGGGAAGTATGCAAATAAGAAAGCCGCGGAGACACCATCACGTGTTTCTCAACGCTGGCAGGAAACTAGCCAGGTCTTTCACCGGGAAGGAACAACCACGGGAAGGGCAGTCTCCAGTCAAGGAGACCACCTATACCAAACATGGTATCCATCCACAGACAGCCGTTTCGGGGTATTTGCCCCTCATCAGTGTGGAGTAGGAATCTGGCTAGTGGGGGCAATGCCTAGTATAAGACTACTTAAGCAAGCATTGTTGACCTTAGGGAGATCAACATATCCACTGCGGAGACACCATCACGTTATGTGAAAGACCTGGCTAGTTTCCTGCCAGCGTTGAGAAACACGTGATGGTGTCTCCGCGGCTTTCTTATTTGCATACTTCCCAGGGGGAAATGCTCTAGAATCACTGCGTTGAGAAACACGTGATGGTGTCTCCGCAGTGGATATGTTGATCTCCCTAAGGTCAACAATGCTTGCTTAAGTAGTCTTATACTAGGCATTGCCCCCACTAGCCAGATTCCTACTCCACACTGATGAGGGGCAAATACCCCGAAACGGCTGTCTGTGGATGGATACCATGTTTGGTATAGGTGGTCTCCTTGACTGGAGACTGCCCTTCCCGTGGTTGTTCCTTCCCGGTGAAAGACCTGGCTAGTTTCCTGCCAGCGTTGAGAAACACGTGATGGTGTCTCCGCGGCTTTCTTATTTATTAAACTGAATGAAGCTGGGAGCTGTAGTAGACTAAATAGCAACTGTCAGTGGTTGCTATAGGAACAAAATAAACTGTTAGTATAAGATAGGATAGACGAATAGAGAGAGACAGAAAAAGACAGAGAGACATAGAGAGACAGCCGGGGAAAGAGACAGCCGGAGAAAGACAGCCGGAGAAAGAGACAGCCCTGTCAAGAGACAGTCCGGGAAAGAGACAGACGGGCAAAGAGACAGACGGGCAAAGAGACAGGCAGGGAAAGAGACAGACTTGGAAAGAGACAGACGGACAAAAAGGACAGAGAGAGAGAGAGACAGATACAGGGATTGAGACAGATAGACTGATGCAAATACAGAGAGATAGAAACAGACAGACTAGGAAAGAGACAGACAGCGAGACAGACAGCGACACACAGACAGAGACTGGGAGAGAGACAAAGAGACAGTTACTATCCCGGGCAACACCCAGGTACTACAGCTAGTATATATATATATATATATATATATATATATATATATATATATATATATATATATATATATATATAATATATACACAAATACACAGTACAGACCAAAGTTTGGACACACTTCATTCAAAGAGTTTTCTTTAATAAACAACTGAAAATATGTCTTATATTCTAGGTTCTTCAAAGTAGCCACCTTTTGCTTTGATTACTGCTTTGCACACTCTTGGCATTCTCTTGATGAACTTCAAGAGGTAGTCACCGGAAATGGTTTTCACTTCACAAGTGTTCCCTGTCAAGTTTAATAAGTGGGATTTCTTGCTTTAAAAATGGGGTTGGGACCATCAGTTGTGTTGTGCAGAAGTCTGGTGGATACACAGCTGGGTCATTCCGTGTCAAGTGGACCAGTTTTAAAAATCGTCCCCACTCGACGTTCTCCGATTTTGCTGAAAATTTATAAGGATGTACATGTATGTTTGAAAAGAGGTTCTGTAAATTTTTAGGGCCAGATCTCAAATATATTGGGCACTGTTGACCTTTCAATGGAGGCCCCCCCTCAAGCCTGCGGCTTCAGCTAAGAGGATTTTGCAAACTTTGGCACATAGCCATTAGAGTTCTATACTGGCTATGATGCAGATATTTGGCATACTATCTCAACTTTTGCTGCTAAACGCGATAAAATTATTACCGGCTATGACAAAACAATATTTCGGCCGCAATTTTGTGTCAAAGTAGCTTGCAAAACGCCTCGCATAAAATTTATGCCAAACTTTGCCCATATATAACTCAAGACCAAAAACCAACTGGTGCTTTACCCTGTACAACAAACATCTTCATGACTTTGCATTGCTGCAATATCACGGTCAAAGCATATGTATTTGTGGAAATATTCACACCCACATATGATGAAAAACTTAAAAAAACGAATTTTACCTATTTTTAGGTCAAATTTCCCAAAAAGGGTACCCCTAAAATATATTAATTCTGTTATCATTTGAAAGAGCACATTTTTCTCTACACGGATCATTGGGGATTTTTTTGGAGTCTCTCCATTTAAGAAAAGAAAAATGCCACTGAACATGATGTTATTTATTAATACGCAATGAATGCTAACTGCACTATTCAAACCCTTGCGTTGGTCCATGGTGGTTATACCACAACCAATTCCCTAAGAATTGGTATTACAATCCTATTAAGAATTGTAATAATACTGTCTTTCGAGAATTGGCAGCCCCATCGCCTAGGAGCCATGGCCGATAGCCGTGCAAGGCCAGCTGCGGGCGGTCTCTTTATCGCAGGTTCCAAAGCCTGAGGGTGGGTGTCTTTGCCTAGGATCCCAAGCCTAATATTGGGTATCTTTTGTTGGTTCCCAAGTCATAATGTTCAGTCTAAGTAAGTGGTCTGGAATTGTTGCTGAATTTGCAACCCAGCAAAGTCTATGAGTTTTCAATTTCTCCTTGAAACCAGGCCTTGCTCAAAGAGTCTCCGCCTCACAGTGCGTGCAGAAGCACTCACACCAGCCTGCTGCCATTGCTGAGCTAGCTCGGCACTGCTGGTAGTCGGATCCCGCAGCTGAAACAGTTTTAAGAAACGGTCCTGGCGTTTGCTGGTCCTTCTTGGGCGCCCTGGAGCCTTTTTGGCAACAATGAAAGCTCTCTCCTTGAAGTTCTTGATGATGCAATAGATTGTTGACTGAGATGCAATCTTTGTAGCTGCGATACTCTTCCCTGTTAGGCGATTTTTATGCAGAGCAATGATGGCTGCACGTATTTCTTTAGAGATAACCATGGTTAACTGAAGAGAAACAATGATACCAAGCACCAGCCTCCTTTTAAAGTGTTCAGTGGTGTCATTCTTACTTAATCATGACTGATTGATCGCCAGCCCTGTCCTCATCAACACCCACACCTGTTTTAATGGAACAATCACTAAAACAATGTTAGCTGCTCCTTTTAAGGCAGGAATGCAATGATGTTGAAATGTGTTTTGGGGGTTAAAGTTAATTTTCTTAGCCAATATTGACTTTGCAAGTAATTGCTGTTAAGCTGATCACTCTTTATGACATTCTGGAGTATATGCAAATTGCCATTAGAAAAACCTAAGCAGTAGACTTTGTAGAAATTAATATTTGTAGCATTCTCAAAACTTTTGGCCATGACTGTCCATAAGTCCTCATATAAGTCCTCATCAATCCTGTTGCTGTATTTTCCCTGTATATTGTATGTATATTGTATAGAAGCTATCCTCACAAAAGTACATGAGCTCAAAGAAAAAACAAACAAGCATCAAGCATACAGAGAAAACATACAGTATACTGGACTATTGATTTATGCACAGTTTATTGAAAGTGTAAATATGCTTTAAAGCTGGGTTTACACACTGCAACATCGCAAAGGACATCGCTGTAACGTCACCGGTTTTGTGACGTAACAGCGACC
This sequence comes from Anomaloglossus baeobatrachus, assembly GCF_048569485.1. NCBI lineage: Eukaryota > Metazoa > Chordata > Amphibia > Anura > Aromobatidae > Anomaloglossus > Anomaloglossus baeobatrachus. The sequence goes on along the minus strand of NC_134353.1, from coordinate 797,770,341 downwards.
TCCCTAAGTCTCTGTTAAGTCTCTGGTGAGCGTTCAAACAGGCAAACCTGGCCAACAACGCAACAGCGATCCGGACCTGCAGAGCGACCTAGCTGGTTGTTGGGGACGTTGATAAGCAGCCTTTTGAAAGGGAAGTTGCTAACAAAGTCGCTGCAAAGTCTTCACACACTGAAACTTCATGCTGCACAGCGGGAAACAAAGGACCTAGAAATGGTCCTGAACGATTTGTAACGATTACAACTTCACAGCAGGGGCCGGGTCGCTGATAGGTTTCACACACTGCAACATCGCAAACAACATCGCTATTGCGTCACAACACCGGTGACGTTACAGCGATGTCGTTTGAGATGTTGCAGTGTGTAAACCCAGCTTTAGAAGTAATTACCTTAATCTTGTTATCCTGTTCACTCTAGCACTTCTAAGATTACTGCCAGCCTTCCTTCTTTCTGAGTGTGGTCCCTTTTTACCCTTCCCTGTAGAGGAGGAGCTTCACTGGTGCTCAAGTGCAGCACAGACTTATCTCAGCTAAGACAAAGCCTAGATCCTCAAGCTACATACATTCGCACAGCATTTTTGCAGATACATTTTTTGCAGTGAAATGCAGTGACTCTGGCATCCCAGCAAAGTCAGTGGGCTTCAAGATATGACATTCAGACACAGCGTTTTGTGATGATCCATTTTTGGGCTCAAAAACGGATCCTCACAAAGCATGAGCATGTCAGTTTGTGTTGTTCTTCTAATCTGCTTTTGCTATTGAAAACATCTATGAGCTCAAAAACCTTTCAGGTGATACGGTTTTTTAAAAAGCTGATCTGCTTTTGCAGCTGAAAAACGTATTGTCAAAAAACGCAGCAAAAATGCTGTGTGAATGTAGCCTTAGATCAGGAATAGAACAGTCATTTATAGGACATTTCATAACTTTCCCAAATTCCTATGAAAAAAATATTCAGCACATTCTGCATTGAACTACTGTATCTAATTTATTATATGTTAGGAGTCGGAGTTGGTCCATTTTATACCAAATCAACCAAAATGAACTCCGACTCCACAGCCCTACTATCTACCCCTAACTAGCTCGTTTTACTGGTCAAAAAATAGCCTTCAGTTCAGGTGCATGAGAACAAGGTACCTTATCCTTGGTTGTAACATAGGGTACTTTACCCTCTACAGATGTTGCATCACTCCTCACAAGATGGCTGTCTTCTTCCATTGCTAAGCCACTGGTGGGCCTCTCCGCTCTCTCTACTGAACAGGGGCAGAGGCTGACTGTTCCAGATGTCACCGTTCACAGGAGCACAAACTGGCTGCAGTATACAAGGGACCAGAATTGCTACTTCAGATCCTTCCCTTCCTTTTCTTTCCATCTCTTACAGGAGCTCACACGACGCATGTCCAGTCACAGCTCTGTCTCCGAAACAACTACCAACTGCTCCCTTATATCAGCTTAAGTGACAGAGCGATGATGCAATAAAAGTATTTTACATGTCCCACAACAAAGTTACCTTTTCACTGCACAACTCTTCTGTTAAATACATCAGGGTTTATATAAAATTATTCAAACTTTGTTTTTCAACACTTACTAAATTCAGACCAATAGTGAGTGTTACCTCACTATTGACACCTAGTGGCCAGACGTTATCGTTACATGTGTGATGTAACAAATGCAAAGTCCTACATCTGGGTAAAAGAAATGTAAAAAGCATATGTGTCGCCCAGGGTTATGGGGTACTCGGTCCCGGGCGGTGTATAACTGGGGAATGTCACTTGCCCGATCCCGTGCCCTGGGTGCTTTTTTTAAAGGGGGAATATTTACAGGGGATTTGAATAATGTTCAAACGTGACGGCACTTGCGGTGTTGCGGCTTTGAGGATGGAGCCGCCGCTGCACAGTTTTCACTACTGGGGCTGGTGTTAATGGCAGCCTGGATGTTAGGCCCTCCGCAAGCAGGGCCAGGCCCCAGAGGATAGGTGATGCAGATAGGTGCTGAAAGAAGGTAGGCCACACAAGGGGTTTCAGTGTAACTGGTTCCTTTACTCACAGTAAGCTGGAAACTGGTCACCCGAAGCTGGCTGGTCTCAACTGCATGTCCCCTTAGTCCCAGTGCTTGTTTAATGACCTGGTGGCTTCTTTCCCCTGAACATGTCTTTGGTTGGTGGGTCCCCGTGGCTTGAAGCGGCTGGGGGTCCCGTCCTGGTTGTCTCTTACAGCAGTCTGTATGATGGTAGCGTGAACCCTGTCCCTGGTTCTCCCGTTGCTACTGTGTCCAGAACTTCAAGGTCAGTGAGGTCCTTGATGATCCCCTCACTGTGCCGATTTTATCAGGTCTGCCTGGAGCGTTTGCCTGACCTAGGATTCTGTACCCTGTAGTTCCGGGAGCACTCCACCATACTCCACTGGCAACTAATTGCCTGGGCCCTTAGGTCACTGTTACACTCTTGGCAGTCTGTCCTCTCTTTCACTGTCATCGACTTACTATCTATCTGTCTCTCGGTCCACTGTTTGCCCCTCCCACCTGGTCGTCTCGTGGACTGGATTGGCTCCATCTCTAGGCGGCCATCCATTGGTACCAGACTAGGGTCGGACCATTCTATGTTGGATTTTTGGGGAAAACAGGGATTATCTGGAGTCTTTGGTTGTTACCGGCACTGGTCTTCTGGGTCCCTAGGGGGTAGGCCCTGCATCCTGGAGGGGATGCAGTACCTTGTAGCTCCCTGATGGCTTCAGGGGCACTACACATATATATAATATGGGAGGAATAGAACTAGGTAATAATCCAAACAAGAATGCAGTTCTGCACTACCTTGCTGAGCTCCTTGCGGTGCCAGGGAGGAGTGAGCTGGTCAGTTCCTTCCGTTATGTGGGTCTCCGGTGCACGTGGAAAGAAGGCAGATGAAGTTTACAAGCATCCATAGGCGAAGAAAGTCCACGGCACATCCAGTAAGTTTCCCAAAAGTGCTTTATTTTAATTCCATGTGTGCATTAAAAGAGCGGGGAGAGAACCGGGTGCAGGTCTCTATAGGACGACGGCCGTTTCATACCTCTTGGTACTTCGACGTCCACGTGCTGCTCGCACTGTATAAGCATATGCCCGCTCTGCAGTGTGTCAGCATATATCCGCACTGCAGTGTGTCAGCATATGCCCGCATTGCAGTGTGTCAGCATATGCCTGCACTGCAGTGTGTCAGCATATGCCCGCACTGCAGTGTGTCAGCATATGCCCGCACTGCAGTGTGTCAGCATATGCATGCACTGCAGTGTGTCAGCATATGCCCGCACTGCAGTGTGAGCAGCCGCGGGGATGATGAGCGTTGCCGTCAGGAGGTTAGTAAAGTTTATTACCTGTGGTGATGAACTCCTGCACTCCTGACGTCCGCGCTCGTCACTGACAACCGCATTCTCAGATCACCTCTCGCGACTGCCCCGAGACTATGACTAGCGATGACGTCACAGGCCGCTAGCGAGAGGTGATCTGAGAATGCGGCGGGCATAGAACTCGCAGGTAATGTACCTCGCTAACCTCCTTAAGTCAGCGCTGGTCATGCCCTGCAGTGATGTGGGCTGACCTAATGATGTTAGCTCAGATCACTGGACTGCTCTCCCAGTCAATGGGAAACATTCTGTTCTTTTGTTGTCTATTATTTTTTTTTTTAATTACTGACTGGGTTATGATGTCGGGTATCTGATAGACGCCGTGACATCAGTAACCCCATGGCTTGATGCCAGGTGACATTACACATCTGGTATCAACCCCATATATTACCCCGTTTGCCACCGCACCAGGGCATCGTGATGAGCTGGGGAAAAGCACCAAGATTGGCACATCTAATGGATGCGCCACTTCATGGGGCGACTGCGGCCTGCTATTCTTAGGCTGGGGAGGGTCCAAGAACCGCAGACCTCCCTAGTCTGAGAATACCAGACCACAGCGGTCCGCTTTACCTTGGCTGGTGATCCAATTTGAGGGGACCGCACGTTTTTTGTTTTAAATTATTTAATTTAAAATAACAGCGTGGGGTGTCCTCTGTTATGGATTACCAGCCAAGGTGCAGCTGCCAGCTGTGGTCTGCAGGCTGCAGCCATCTGCTTTACCCGAGCTGGCTACAAAAAATAGAGGGACCCCACGTCGTTTTTTTTTCTTTGGTTAAAGAAAAGACTAAGCACTAGTGATGAGCGAGTACTAAAATGCTCGGGTGCTCGAGGCTCGGGCCGAGCATCTCAAAATACTCGTGTACTCGGCCCGAGCACCGAGCCCAATGTTATCCTATGGGAGACCCGAGTATTTTTGTGAAATGACCCCCGGCAGCATGTAGAAACCATAAAACTGTAAATTAAAAAAAAAAACGTGCGTGTGCGTGTAAGCGTGCATATATATATATACACGCGGAGTGGAGTGCGGGAGGGGCCGTAGCCGAGCGGGGAAGTGTCGGGCTAAAGGCACGGTCACGCTGTGCGGGCCGGCCAATCACTGCAATTCCACAACAGGGCTGTGGCAGTGCAGTGGTCTGCCAGCCAATCCCTGCATAAGGGATGGCTGTAAAAAGAGCGCCAACATGAAGACCACGAGTACAGCACGAGTAACGCGAGATTACTCGGTCCCCGCCGAGTAGCCCGAGTACAGTGATACTCGTGCGAGTACCGAGTAGTAACAAGCATACTCGCTCATCACTACTAAGCACCCTTTAGTGCCACATGAAAGGCACTAAAGGGTGCAAGATTACAAAATTCTGGGGAGTGGAACATTATATGTCTTTCTCATCTATTATTTATCTATCTATCCCTCTATCACTCTAGCTATCCCTCTATTCATTCCTGTATTTATCCCTCTATCTCTCTGTCTCTCTATCTATCCCCATATCTATATCTAGCTATCCATCTATTTATCTATCTATCTGCTTCCGTGTTTTGTGGTACGCAAAAAAAAACGGAAGGGACACGGATGACACACGGACTGTATACGAAAGGAACGGATGCGGACCGCAAAAGCGGAACGGTCATATGAATGTAGCCTAAGCAAGAATAGATCCTCAAAATTCAACAGAAGTCTCAAGGTATAATTCAGTCTCTCTTACTGTAATTGTAAGTGTCCATGGCAGAGCAGAAGGGTTCCTGTGTCTACATGACTTCCAGGGATCTAAAGCAGTGGATAGCAGAAAGGTAGTTCCTCCAAAGACTTCAGGAGACCAGGTTACAGGCAGACTACAAACAGGATTCAGAAGTACTGGTCCATTAGCTGAGGAAGCTTAATTGGCAGGGAACAGGGCAGGAACATAAAAGCTAAGGAATCCATATTGACTGAGGGCAAGGTGAGGGCAGCAGGACAGGAAGCAAGATGGCCAATGGAAAAAAAACAGGTTAAAGCAAAATGACAGAAAACAAGGCAAAAAGTCTGAAAACCTCACACTGCGATTATTTTCTCAGCCTTAATCGGATCAAGAAAACAGTCACAGCATGCTGCGGGTGGAATCCGATCCGTATAGACTTGTATGGGTGCAAGTGAAACATCGCACTGCACTCGGAAAGCATCGGAGTGCAGTGCGATAATCGCATCAGCTGGCAATGGAGGAAATAGGGAGATTAATCCCTCCCTCTCCTCTGCAACGCCCGCCCTCTCCTCCGCAGCTGTAATCCGTTCACAGGATTGGATCACAGTTGCATGACACTTGTCTTACACTCGCAGCACAGTGAGAGTTAAGGGTTATTAGCATAATGAATCCGATGCACTCGCATCGGATGCCATACACTCGTGTGGCCCCAGCCTTAAGGTCAAATTGATGGAAAAAAAACACAACTGAGGAACACAAGCAAGATGAGACTTGTTTGGTTCATGTGTGGTGCCCCTGCGGCTTCAGGACTCACAGGGTACTGCGATCCCATTAGGGTGTAATACTCATTCTGGGTCCAAGGAAAGTCAAGGCTGGTTTACACCTACACAAACATACAGTCAAAGGGTTGACCTCCCCAATAGGGACATGGCCAGGGTCGGATCACAGAAGGGGGTCACTACAGCAGTGGGTTTACAGGACGCCACCGCACCAGGGGCTCCCCAGATCCACTGGACTGGGGACTCAGGGTCAGGGAGAAGTAACCACCAGGGGGAGTCAGGAGCAGACAGTGGGAAGAGCAGGTTGACCTAGTGAGAGTAGTGAACCAGTCGGTGACAGCTCAGAACACACAACACACCAACTACAGGGAGTTCAGCTTCAGAAACAGCAGAGCGGATGTGCTGCGAGCAGCTCTGTGGGCAAAGGAGTTCAACACAGTCGCTGAGGAGAAACAGGGCAGCTGCTTCCACAGAACTGGCGTTGTCGGGATACAGAATCCTAGGGCAGGCATACTTCACGTTGTCTACCAACTCTGCAAGGGTCGCGGGGAACGGCTACGAAAAGTCACCGGACCCGTCCCAAGAGTCTGCAGCAAATAGCACATAGGATCTGGGGTTGGGGTTCCCAGCCCCGTAATGGAACCGCGCTATCAGCATACAGAACGGGACACTTTACTTACACCGGGACCCTCAAGTGCTTCACGCCACGGAGGTCCGATACTTAGTGCATGAAAAGAGGAAAGGGCTCACAGACTGACACACACACACACCAGACTTGACCTTTCACGGATTTGGGATCGTCTGGAGCCCATCGTAGCAGAGAACGGTACCCTGGGCAGCGCTTGAAAGTTGTGAGTAGGGCTGAGCGGATCCGGACTGTAAAAGTCCGCATCCGCGTGGTTTCAACGCTATCTGTGTGCCAGACCCGGGCGCGGGATTCCGGGTGCATGATCCGGATTCGGCAAATAAAGTAAAAATAAAGCATAACAACAAATAAGTGTCATTTTCATACTTACCGAGACTCGGTGTCATAGCGGCACACTGCTTCTGGGTCGCACTTTCACTTCCTGTACTGTGCAATCACACAGCTTTCCGTGCTTTCCCCGCCCACCGGCCATCCTCTCATCTGTGATTGGCTACTGGCTGACGTGCCCCCCCAGTCTCTGCTGCAGTCATCGCTTATTGCGGCTCAGTAATAGGCTACACTCAGAGCTGGCAGCCTTCTCTATGGCTGCTCACTCTAAGATGTAGCAGTGCTGGATGTGATGTCGTGTGTATTCCACCAGAGCTGCAGGGTGTTGGGGGTTAATAAAGTGGTGAAGGAGGGCGTATTTTGTACTTTATTTCAAAAAAGGATTTTTCTGTGTGTCTGTGTTTATTTACAGTTATTTACAGGTTTGTGTGATGCAGGTATCTGATAGACGCCTGTGCCATCACAAACCTAGGGTTTAGTAGCAGCTGTGTGCTGCTATTAACCTCTGCTATTGTGACGCCCTGACAAAATCAGGGTGTCACAGATGGCTGCATCCATCTTCCATATGCAGGATTCTCTCCTCCTTGGCCTTCCACCACAACCCCACACAGGTACATACACCAGCCACAAAAGCCTAGTCACCCCACAAGGACAATAGGGACACACCAGTGGGCGGGGCCAGGCAGATGGTGATGCCCACCTAGGAACAAGAGAGTTGAGTTGAGGAGTTGATTCGAGGAGTTGAAGTCTAGCAGTGGAAGTGAGAGGAGTGAAGGGATAGTCGGGGGTTGTAGCTCCCGGACTACCTGAGCTGACAAGGTGGCAGACGGCAAAGCAGGGCCACAGGTGACGGAGATCCGTTTGTGGGAGACCTTAAGTGGACCGGGGCAGGGTTGTAGCCCGCCGGTGTGGACAGCAGGAATCTGGTCCGGAGGCCGTGCACAGTCCGGGTACCTGGACCCTAGGGCGAAGACAGCTGCAAACCCCTCTCCAATTAACCAGCAGGTGACAAGATTCCAAGTCTTGTCCCACTACCAGCCCAGATAGAGCGAGACGGAAGCCCAACGCGTTGGATAGGGCGTCTGCAAGTGCCTGCAAAAATCCCAAGGGTCAGCTCTCGCGGGCCACAGCTCCCACGGAAAAGTCACAGGGGGCGGACTTACCCATTTCATGCGTACTAGTCAGCACATGAGACACCAATTTAAGTGCAGGAGGAAGGGCCCCTGTCCTCTCCTTCAGTGTGCAGGACCCGAGTACACCCCTCCGGAGGCTACCGGCTTCCGGCAGTTGGTTTATTGTCTACACTCTGTGTGATTTTATTCAAAACAGTGAGTACACCGGTATCATCCGGTCCAGCCCTGCAGACTGCGTCCCAGCACTCCACCTACACTTGGGCCCCGGGGCAACACCTTCCCTACCCGTGGAGGGGATACCATCCTGCTGCCCCGCTTCATCAGCCCCGGACACCCCATACCAAGGCAGCGGCGGTGTCACCAACAATCACCGCAACCCATGGGTGGCATCGCTGACAAACTCTCCCCTGTAAATAACCCCTTCTTTTCACTTACCAGTGAAGGGCGGCTGCGCGAGCCCGGGTCCGGCTGCCACTCGAGCCACAGCAACCGCCCGGATCCGACCGTCTCGAGCAGCCCCCCTGCCGTGGTCTGTCTCCTGCCCGCAACACTATTACCCCGATTGGCACCGCATCAGGCCACCGGGAAGAGACGGTAATTCATCGGGATTGTCAGATCTATTAGACGCAGCAAAACCGGGCGGCTGCGGGCTGAGAATATACCAGCCCCCAGCCGGCATTATCATGGCTGGGGATGAAAACTGGGGGGAAACCACACATCATTTTTTTTTTTTAAATTATTTATTTAAATAAAAAAAAAAGCCGCACGTGAGGGACTCCCTGACATCGCAGCACAGCCGCACACTTCTGACAGGAGCGTGCATGTGTTTCTAGGTACATGCACGCTCATGCTCAGAGAACGTCAGGCTGTAAAAAAAAAAATTTCCTGCCAGCAGGTGGAAATTTGGTGCTGAAATCTGGTGCAGATGATTTCAGCACCAAATGTGCACCTGCTGGCAAAAAAACGCGGTAAAAATCACAGAAAAATTACTGCGGCAAAAACCGCAGCAAAAAAAATGTGTCAAAACACAGCGTTTTTTTTTGCCAGGTGGTGTAGATTGAATACAGGAATATGGTGTAAAAATTTCAGCACCAAATTTGCATCCCTTGGCCCAAAAATAAAATAAAAAAAAAAATCTGCCAGCAGGTGGAAATGTGGTGCTGAAAGCTGGTGCAGACGATTTCAGCACCAAATGTGCACCTCCTGGCAAAAAAATGCTGCAAAATTTGCGTAGAAATAACCGCGGCAAAAAACGTGGCAAAAAATGCAGCATAAAAAATGCATCAAAACACCAAGTTTTTTTGCCAGGAGGTGTAGATTGGATGCAGTAATATGGTGTAAAAATTTCAGCACCAAATTTGCATCCCTTGGCCCAAAAATTAAAAAAAAAAAATAAAAAAAAAAAAATTCTGCCAGCAGGTGGAAATTTGGTACTGAAAGCTGGTGCAGATGATTTCAGCACCAAATGTGCACCTCCTGGCAAAAAACTGCCACACAAATCGCAAAAAAAACCTCGGCAAAAACCGCGGCAAAAAAATTGCATCATAACACCGCTTTTTTTGCCAGGAGGTGTAGATTGGATGCAGGAATATGGTGTAAAAATTTCATCATAAAATCTGCATCTCTTGGCCAAAAAAACTGCGATTTTTCTCATTGCTCATTGCACGCTCATTGCTCATTGCGCAACTCATTCATTCTCTGGAGCTCACAGAGAGCGGCCGTGCTCTGTGGCCTCTCTCTGTGATGTTGAGATGTAGTAGAGCTGAAGCAGCGTGGGAACTCCTGTTGATTACGTCAGACCTGGAGGGCTGTGTTGGGGGTTAATAAAGTGGTGAAGGAGGGGGTGTTTGTATTTTATTCCAAATAAAGGATTTTTCTCTGTGTCTTGTTTATTTACATTCACTGACAGGTTAGTGTGATGCTGGTATCTGATACCTGTGCCATCACAAACCTAGGGTTTGGTAGCAACTGTGCGCTGCTATTAACTCTTCATTACCCTGATTGACACCATATCAGGCCACTGGGAAGAGCAGGTATCGCACCGGGATTATCACATCTAATAGATGCGGCAATACCGGGTGGCTGCGGGCTGGAATACCAGCCCCCAGCCGGCGTTATCTTGTCTGTGGATGAAAATTAGGGGGAACCACATGTCGTTTTTTTTTTAAATTATTTATTTAAATAAAAAAAAAAAAAAGCCGCATGTAGTTTCACCGGAATCACACATGCGAGGAACTTGCGCGAGTCTGCCATGGCATCACCCGGCAAAGCCTCGCACGTGTGACTGGATACACAGCAAAGATACAGCCCGACAGCTGGGGCTGCAGCCGCGAACTATATCTGTACTGCCGATTGTTTATTTTTTTACCACCATGCTGACCGGCACACACTTACACTGCTTTCCCCTCTCACTGGCCATCCTGGCGCCTATGATTGGTTGCAGTCAGCTGCCACGCTGCCACTCAGGGTGGGGGCGTGTCTAGCTGCAACCAATTACACGCGCTGGTGGGCGGGCAAAACAATGAATATTGAATTGTCAGCTCCGGAAAGGTAAAAGCATGACCCGGAAGGAGTGTGCCACCATGACAGCGCCTCGGTGAGTACACCGCGCTCGCTCCTACCCCCTATCCCCTCCACAAACGTTTTTAATCTTCGGATTACAGACCCAATTGACTTATATGGGCACCGGATTCCAAAGGGGATTGGACTCTTTAAAATCTGGCAGTCATCCACCGGTTCTGGATTTTTGGGCGTTCGATCAGCTCCACTGAGTAAAAACACCTGGAACTGCAGCCCCTGTCTCTGTCTCTCCTTTAGCGGTGCCGTCGCCCAGCGCGGGAACTACCACTACCCCCACCATCCTCCCCGGGGTAATCCCGCTCCGCCTGTGGGGAGTGACACCATCTGCATTTAACATCTGCCCCGGTGAGAGACCCTGCAGCGGCGGCCCCCATCCCTGGCCACGTACCACAGGTAGCATCACAATCCTAGTAGACTTTCCTAACCTCCAACTACTACCTCCATCCTCCCTACCACCCTCCAACTCTCCTTCCTGTACGCCTCGGGGCAATGGGACCGGGCTAGGCCACCCCACAACGCAGAAGGATCTGCACCCCAGCCCGATGACGAGTTGGTTAAAACACCTGCCCCATGGGGCGCTACACATGCAACACAAGGATTGGACATTAGATCAGTGGAATTCTGTACTGTGGTTGCATGAGTCAAAATTTGAGAATGTTTGTTACCAAATGAAGTGCCTTTGTGAGATGTAGAATAGATGAGCCGCTGGTTCAGACATGTGAGGTGCCGCACCGTAAAAACAAAACATGTAGGGAAGGTGTGAATTGTGTGAGTGCTTTGCTGATAACACTGTTGGAGATTTATTACAAATTGAAGGACACTTACCCAGCATGGCTACCATAACAATCTGCAACAACATGCCACCCAATCTGGTTTGCATTTATTATGACTAGAGATGAGCGAACCTGAAGTTCAGTGTTTGTACCAAACATAGAGATAAGGGTATCCTCAGCTCACCTGTTCCTCGGGCTGCCAGTCCTTGCGGGTGCCAGGGATCCACCGACAAGTCCCAACCGGTTTAGAAGTAAATGCAAGAAGAAAGGAAAGGATCCGGCACAAACTCCTCTGGATAAAATGTCAAAGCTTTATTAGCAAATATTAAAAAGGTTCCATCCGTGTAAACAAAAGGAGGGAGTTATCCCATGGAAACTTTTTGCGTTTCGGACTTCGGACTAAGTCCGAAACGCGTAAAGTTTCCATGGGATAACTCCCTCCTTTTGTTTACACGGATGGAACCTTTTTAATATTTGCTAATAAAGCTTTGACATTTTATCCAGAGGAGTTTGTGCCGGATCCTTTCCTTTCTTCTTGCATTTACTTTGTACCAAACATCACTGTGCTTGAGTGTACTCAGTGCTCTGCCAAGTGCGAGCTGCTTGCAGTGAATTGCTCACGCTGGTGTTAACAACAGTGTGATCAGATCTATGAAATAAAAAAAATAAATATATACTATATATGATGTAAAAACCCCACCCATCTCCCCCGTAAGTGATCTGTTTATGGCTGGCTGCATGTGGGCAGAGACCCGGACTGCCAAATCAGTGATTTCCATTGGGGGTCAGGTCAAGTCTGGTTACGCCAGCCAAACCTAACTTCCACGGGTTATCTCTAATCATGACCAACATTTGTTTGAAAACCGCATAATGACCCAAACACACCTCCAGGCTAAGGAAGGGTTAAGTGACCAAGAAGGAGAGAGGTTGGAATAGTGCATCAGTTGTAATGGCTCAACAATCACCAGACCTCAATCCTATAGGGATAATTTGGGATGAATTGGACTTCGGAATGAAAGCAAAGCAGCCAACAAGTTCTGAGGACCTCTAGAAATTCTTTCATAACTGTTGGTTGGGTAGTACTGGTGACTGCCTGATGAAGCTATATGGGAGAGTTCCAAGAGGATGTAAAGCTGTCATCTTAGTAAAAAGGGGTTACTTGGAAAAATCTAAGGTTTACACTTATTCTTTGTGTCCCCACACTGTCCTGCTCCCTTTCCCCAGAATAGATACAAGCACACTCACCTTCCCACCCACCCAGTGGTAGCTTCTGTTCCTCTGACTACTACCACCGGCCGCCACACCTCGCAGGTTTCCTTTGAGCGCTCTTAGGGAGTGCACGCGCACACCTACCTGGAAATGCCTCTTAGCCATAGGTATTTTAGGCATCCTTTCCCTATGGAAGGTGCCTGGGAAACATGGTCTATCCTTAGAGACGGGTTACTAGTTGTCAAGTCCCGTCCTGTTTGCTGAGTCTTACACTGTGTGTGCTAACACGTCTGTATACTAGTATACCCTGTACCTGCTGCAGCCACTGTACCTTCGGTGCCCACTGTACCAGCCATACCTGTTATACATGTTATACCCTCCATGCCTACAGTGCCATCTGTACCTGCTGCACCCATCAGTATCTGCTGTACCAGCTACACCTGCTACATCTGTCGCATCAGCCAAATCCTCCATTTCGGCTGGTCCCAGCTGTCCAGTCTGCATCATCTGTCCCGGCTGCACCTGACCACGTCAGAAACTTTCTGTCTGTATCCTACCCCCGACCTCTGGGGCCAGCTGTTGCAGTATCAGGACTCACTGGAGTAGCATTTGGTAACCATCGGCAGCCAAGCCCAATCTCACCATCAGGCTCTGGGAAATAGTGGGTAGGTGCTTAGTTACACCACGCCAGGTTAATCAGTGCTGCGGCCCAGTGGGTACACTCCCAGATGCACCAACGAGCATAACATTCTGCTTTGTTTCATGCATGTTTCTTTATTTTGTGTTTCCATAAGTGTCTCTTAGTGGTGTTTCTGCATTAACCTCTTTACAACACATGACGTACTGGGTACGTCATGGACCGTGCCAAGTTAATCTCTGCACATGTCAGCTGATTTGAACAGCTGATATCTGTGGCTATCAGGCACGAGTGGATTCGCTACCCACTCATGCTTATTAACTCCTTACAGCGCACTGTGAAAATGTCACAGCGCGCTGTAAATGCCGGCCGTGGTAAACATTCACTTACCCGGCGCCATCGGAAGTCACGTGATGGATCCGATGGTTGTCATGGTAGCACAAGGTCATGTGATGACTCCTGTAGCTAGCATGAGTCACTTCCTCTTTCACTCTGCTGGCTGCTGCCAGTGACAAGAGGTGAGCCTTTCTGCAGATCTGAGCAATGCTGCTCTGATCTACAGGAAAGAATGAGCGATCGGACTGCTGATCCTTATAGCCCCCTAAGGGGGATTAGTAAAGTTTAAAGAAAAAGGGAAAAAAATGTAAAAAAAATATAAAAAACCTAAAAGTTCAAATCACCCCCATACACCCCATTGAAAATAAAAGAGTTAAAAAGATAAAAAAATATACACATATTTGGTATTGCCACGTTCAAAAATTCCTGATCTATCAAAATATAAAAGTAATTAATCTGATTGGTAAACGGTGTAGCAGCAAACAAAATCCAAACTCCAAAATTACGTTTTTGGTCACCGCATATATTGCGCAAGATGTGATAACAGGCGATCAAAGAGTAGCATCTGCGTAAAATTGGTACCATTAAAAACACCAGCTCAAGATGCAAAAAATAAGTTGTCACTGAGCCATATATCCTGAAGCATGAGAACGCTAGGGATTTGTGCGCCTTTTTTGGATAAAATTGTGAATTTTTTTAACCCCTTAAATAAAAGTAAGGCTATGTGCACACAGTGCGTTTTTCTCGGATTTTTTGCGCGTTTTTCGGGTGCGTTTTTGGCCTCAAAACTGCATGACTTTGCTTCCCCAGCAAAGTCTATGAGTTTTCATTTTTGCTGTCCCCACACATCTGTTTTTTTTCAGCTGCGTTTTTGTGGTGCCACAAAAACGCAGCATGTCAATTATTCCCGCGTTTTTCACTGCGCTTTTCATCCATTGAGTTCAATGGTATGTTGAAAGACGCAATGAGAAACGCAAATAGCTGCGTTGTGGTGCGTTTTGGTGCGTTTCTAAGACCAAAAACGCAGCTATAAACGCAGGAGGAGGGTAGTAAAGTGACGTGTACAGGAAGAGGATTCCTTCTGTCAGTATATACAGAAGCGTGAATCCTCCCGGTACCGTCACCGCCGCTTCCATCTCCCGTCCTGTGCATGTATTCTGCCGTGCGGCGCCATGTCTGGGCGGGAGGTGGAAGCGGCTGCGAAAACAAAAGTTAACAGTAGAAAAAAAAAAAAAAAGTTATACTCACCTGTCTGCAGGGTCCCGGTGCCATGTCCGCTCCCAGATTCTGTCACGGTATCGCCGCTCCGGCAGTGTGCAGTCTCCCTGGGTACGTATGCCTGCAGGATGCAGGACCTGGCGATGGATCACCTGATGCAGTCACCTGACGCATCAAGTGATCGTAAGTATCGCGGTGACGCGGGCGCCCGGCCGGCTATCAGCTGATCCTGCCGTCAGGAGACTTCATCCCTGATTACCGGCAGCTGCTGCAGCGATGGGACAGGATCAGACTCCCGCCCCATCGCTGCAGGAGCTGCCGGTAATCAGCACATAAGTGAGTATTATTTAGTTTTTTTTTTTGCACCGATGCATCTGCTGATTGTATAATCGGCTTTTATACAATCAGCTGATGTGTCATGTGATTCACATCCTTTAACCTGACACATCATCTGATCGCTTTGCCTTCCAGCAAACCGATCAGATGATATTGGATCCTGATTGGACGGCGCGGGACCCTGACCCAGGATTACTGCGGAGGAGGGTTCTTTATTTCAATAAAGATGGAGTCACTAATTGTGTTGTGTTTTATTTCTAATAAAAATATTTTTCTGTGTGTTGTGTTTTTTTTTTATCTTTACTAGAAATTCATGGTGGCCATGTCTAATATTGGCGTGACACCATGAATTTCGGGCTTAGGGCCAGCTGATAATATACAGCTAGCCCTAACTCCATTATTACCTAGCTAGCCACCCGGCATCAGGGCAGCTAGAAGAGTTGGATACAGCGCCAGAAGATGGCGCTTCTATGAAAGCGCCATTTTCTGGGGTGGCTGCGGGACTGCAATTCACAGCGGGGGTGCCCAGAAAGCATGGGCACCCTGCACTGTGGATTCCAATCCCCAGCTGCCTAGTTGTACCCGGCTGGACTCAAAAATTGGGCGAAGCTCACGTCATTTTTTTTAAATTATTTCATAAAATTCATGAAATAATTTAAAAAAAAGGGCTTCCCTATATTTTTGGTTCCCAGCCGGGTACAAATAGGCAGCTGGGGGTTGGGGGCAGCCCGTACCTGCCTGCTGTACCCGGCTAGCATACAAAAATATGGCGAAGACAACGTCATTTTTTTTGTTTGGGGGGGCAAAGAAATCCTGCATACAGTCCTGGAAGGAGGATGCTGAGCCTTGTAGTTCGACAGCTGCTGTCTGCTCTCCTGCATACACTATTGGATGGAGGATGCTGAGCCTTGTAGTTCTGCAGCTGTCTGCTCTTCTGTATACACTAGTGGAGAATGAAGAACACATTGAAGAAGGAAATGACATCAGACCTTTTTTTTTTGTTCACTGATAAAAAACGCATAAGGACGCAGTGAGCAAAAACGCAGCAAAACGCAGCAAAAAAACGCACCAAATCGTGGCAAAACGCGTGCGTTTTTTGCCGCGTTTTTTCGACGCAGGTGCGTTTTTGTGCGTTTTTAGCGGCCAAAAACGCACAAAAACGCAGCGTCAAAAAAACGCAGTGTGTGCACATAGCCTAAACCTATAGATGTTTGGTGTCTACAAACTTGTACCGATCTGAGGCATCACATCAACACTTCAGTTTTACCATATAGTGAACATGGTGAATAAAAGATCCCAAAACCAATCAGGCAGTTGCACTCTTTTTGCAATTTTTCACACTTGGATTTATTTTGCCATTTTCCAGTACACTATATTGTAAAACTAATTGTTTTATTCAAAAGTACAACTCGTTCCACAAAAATAAGCCCTCATTTGGCAAGATTGACGGAACAATAAAAAAGTTGCGCCTCTCGGAAGAAGGGGAGGAAAAATAAAATGGAAAAATTGCCCGGGGTTGAAGGGGTTAAGTTTGAATCTGCCTTGTGCACATTCAAAGAAGAACAAGGAAAACCATTGTATGAACAGAGTGTCTAAACTTCTGACTGGTCATGTACTCCGGTATATACAGTGCCTACAAGTAGTATTCAACCCCCTGCAGATTTAACAGGGTTGATAAGATGCAAATAAGTTAGAGCCTGCAAACTTCAAACAAGAGCAGGATTTATTAACAAATGCATAAATCTTACAAACCAACAAGTTATGTTGCTCAGTTAAATTTTAATACATTTTCAACATAAAAGTGTGGGTCAATTATTATTCAACCCCTAGGTTTTATATTTTGTGGAATAACCCTTGTTTGCAATTACAGCTAATAATCGTCTTTTATAAGACCTGATCAGGCCGGCACAGGTCTCTGGAGTTATCTTGGCCCATTCCTCCATGCAGATCTTCTCCAAGTTATCTAGGTTCTTTGGGTGTCTCATGTGGACTTTAATCTTGAGCTCCTTCCACAAGTTTTCAATTGGGTTAAGGTCAGGAGACTGACTAGGCCACTGCAACACCTTGATTTTTTCCTTCTTGAACCAGGCCTTGGTTTTCTTGGCTGTGTGCTTTGGGTCGTTGTCTTGTTGGAAGATGAAATGACGACCCTTCTTAAGATCCTTGATGGAGGAGCGGAGGTTCTTGGCCAGAATCTCCAGGTAGGCCGTGCTATCCATCTTCCCATGGATGCGGACCAGATGGCCAGGCCCCTTGGCTGAGAAACAGCCCCACAGCATGATGCTGCCACCACCATGCTTGACTGTAGGGATGGTATTCTTGGGGTCGTATGCAGTGCCATCCAGTCTCCAAACGCCACGTGTGTGGTTGGCACCAAAGATCTCGATCTTGGTCTCATCAGACCAGAGAACCTTGAACCAGTCTGTCTCAGAGTCCTCCAAGTGATCATGAGCAAACTGTAGACGAGCCTTGACATGACGCTTTGAAAGTAAAGGTACCTTACGGGCTCGTCTGGAACGGAGACCATTGCGGTGGAGTCCGTTACTTATGGTATTGACTGAAACCAATGTCCCCACTGCAATGAGATTTTCCCAAAGCTCCATCCTTGTTGTCCTTGGGTTAGCCTTGACTCTTCAGACAAGCCTGGCCTCGGCAAGGGTGGAAACTTTCAAAGGCTGTCCAGGCTGTGGAAGGCTAACAGTAGTTCCATAAGCCTTCCACTTCCGGATGATGCTCCCAAAAGTTGAGACAGGTAGGCCCAACTCCTTGGAAAGGGTTTTGTACCCCTTGCCAGCCTTGTGACCCTCCACGATCTTGTCTCTGATGGCCTTGGAATGCTCCTTTGTCTTTCCCATGTTGACCAAGTATGAGTGCTGTTCACAAGTTTGGGGAGGGTCTTAATTAGTCAGAAAAGGCTGGAAAAAGAGATAATTAATCCAAACATGTGAAGCTCATTGTTCTTTGTGCCTGAAATACTTCTTAATACTTTAGGGGAACCAAACAGAATTCTTGTGGTTTGAGGGGTTGAATAATAAATGACCCTCTGAATAAACTTTTCACAATTTAAAAAAAAAAAAAATAAAAAAATAAATAACATTCTTTTTTGCTGCAGTGCATGTCACACTTCCAGGCTGATCTACAGTCCAAATGCCTCCAATGCCAAGTTAATTCCGAATGTGTAAACCTGCTAAATCTGCAGGGGGTTGAATACTACTTGTAGGCACTGTATAGAATCTGAATGAGCAGTACACAATATAGTTAAAATATGGCTGAGCACTTGAGGCTTTACTACACAAGTCTACTTCAGCAGGTACAATAACATACTGATTGTACATGGAACAAACTTTGGAAGGTACCAATAAAACAAAATAAATAAACCACTATAATGTTAAATAGATATTGAATTGGAGCGAGGTGCTGAACTGAAGTAAAGTGCTGAATTTAAGATAAGTGCATAGTTTCAACACAATTACATAGTGGTGATAACTGTAATTGTTGAATTTCATTAGGGAATTGTGTGTCTGTTTGTGATTCTGTGAAAAGGGAAAAAAAAAAAAAAAAAAGTTAGTCTTGTGATTTAATTAGTAGGATTAGTCACACCTGTTTCTAGAAGCTTCTAGTAGCTTCTGATAGTCATTGTACATCTATATAAACCAGCCAGTACTAGCGAGGTGCTGAACTGAAGTAAAGTGCTGAATTTAAGATAAGTGCATAGTTTCAACACAATTACATAGTTTGACACAAGAACATGGTTTGAATTTATCCTTATGCGTTTCCCATTGGGTTTCTTTCATTTTTTTCTCTTTGTTTTTCTACTTTACTGTTGATCCCCATTTGATAGGTGCTCCATGGACAATGCTACCAGGTGTGTATCTTGTCAGATGTATGCATGCCTTGAGCAACCGTTCGAGGGTGAATATGTCTGCACTCGATGCAAGCATGTTGCGTATTTGGAAGCCAAGGTAACTGATCTAAATAAGCAGCTTGCAACACTAAGGGGCATTGCAAACCTGGAGAGGAGTTTAGAGCTCACTGAGCTTTCTCTGGCTGGGGCCAGTGATATGGAGGAGGGTGGAAGTGGGGAAGATCAGGACCCAGAGGTAGGTAGCTGGGTAACAGTTAG
Organism: Anomaloglossus baeobatrachus; assembly: GCF_048569485.1. NCBI lineage: Eukaryota > Metazoa > Chordata > Amphibia > Anura > Aromobatidae > Anomaloglossus > Anomaloglossus baeobatrachus. The sequence continues at coordinate 797,751,202 of NC_134353.1, read as the reverse complement.
AAGAAGAGGTAGGGGGAAAAGTGTCAGGGAGCCTAGTCCTGACCTGGCACAACCTAGTAAATATGCCTGTTTGGCTGATATTAGGAATGAAGGGCCTGGACTAGGGTCACTACAGCAGGATGTTGCTCCTAGCAACCAGGAAAACAACTGCTGTAGGAAGGAGGGAAATAGGAGTGCAGCAAAGCCCAGACAGATGTTGGTGGTAGGGGACTCTATAATTAGGCGGACAGACAGGGTCATCTGTCGCCGAGACCGTGAATGCCGAACAGTGTGTTGTCTGCCGGGTGCTCGGGTTCGGCATATTGTGGATCGGGTAGACAGATTGCTGGGTGGGGCTGGGGAAAACCCAGCGGTCATGGTGCACATTGGTACTAATGACAAAGTTAGAGGCAGGTGGAAGGTCCTTAAAAATGATTACAGGGAACTAGGAGAGAAGCTGAAGTCTAGGACCTCCAAGGTGGTGTTTTCAGAAATACTACCGGTGCCACGAGCGTCACTAGAAAGACAGCGGGAGCTTAGGGAGATAAATATGTGGCTTAGAAATTGGTGCAGGAAGGAAGGGTTCGGGTTCATGGAGAACTGGGCCAACTTCTCAGTCGGCTACAGGCTCTACGGTAGGGACGGGCTGCACCTCAATGGGGAAGGTGCAGCTGTGCTGGGGGAGAAAATGGTCAGACGGATGGAGGAGCTTTTAAACTAGGATCGGGGGGGGAGGGAGGGTAGTGGAGCAAATAAGGGGATAGATAGAGCAGATAGAGACAGGGGATGGGGGGGATGGGACATACAAGGAACGTAGGGAGGCTAGGAGTAATAAAGGTGTTAATAGGATTAAATGTCTACTGGCAAATGCAAGAAGTCTTGCAAACAAAATGAATGAATTGGAGACTCTTATGTCAACCATGGATTATGATGTGGTGGGCATTACGGAAACCTGGCTGGATGAAAGCCATGACTGGGTGACAAACATACAGGGTTATAGTACATTTAGGAAGGACAGGAAAGGCCAAAAAGGTGGTGGGGTGTGTATATTTATCAAATCTAACCTAAAACCTGTGTTGTATGATGACATTGAGGGGAACAGCAACAATGTAGAGTCAGTATGGGTAAATGTACATGGGGAGGGGAATAATGGAAAAATGCTAATTGGAGTTTGCTATAAGCCTCCTAACATACCTGAACAAATAGAGGGTGAAATGCTGGAACAAATTGAAAAGGCAGCTAATAATAATAATCGGGTTCTTATTCTGGGGGATTTCAACTATCCAGACATACAGTTGGGACATAGAATCTTCTGGTTCTGCTAAAAGCTGTAAGTTCTTATCTACTATTCAAGACCATTTCCTCTCTCAGATGGTAGGTGAACCGACCAGGGGAAATAATTTGCTAGATCTGGTCCTGTCAAATAGACCGGATACAATTTCAGATCTACAGGTCCGGGAGCACTTGGGCACCAGCGATCATAATATGGTAAGCTTCGACATAATATTCAATAGAACATTTCAAAGGGGGAATGCTAAAACCTGGAATTTTAGGAAAGCTGATTTCAACAAATTAAGGGAAGAGCTTAAATGTGTAGATTGGGACAAAGTCATGGTAACTGGGGATACCGAACATAAATGGGGTAAGTTTAAGGATATACTACTAGAGTCCTGTAAAAAACGTATACCCTCTGGTAATAAAATGTCCAGGAATAAAAAGAAACCACTATGGATAAATAAGACTGTACAAAGTATAATAAAACAAAAACAAAGGGCGTTTAAAATCTTAAAGGCTGAGAATACAGAAATAGCATTGCAGGAGTATAAAGATATCAATAGGCAATGCAAAAAAGAAATCAAACAAGCAAAACTAGCTACTGAAACAAAAATCGCCAATGACATTAAAATAAATCCCAAAATCTTTTATAAATACATTAATGCCAAAAGGAAAACAAAGGATAGTATCGGACCCTTAAAATATAATAACAAGTTAGTTATAGAGGACAAACAAAAGACTGAGATATTAAATAGGCAATTCTCATCTGTATTCACCAAGGAACTGACTGTACCAGGGATCATTCAACAAGTGAAAAATCAAAGTCCACCACCCGATATAATTAATTTAACACAAGATGAAGTACGCCTACGTCTGAGTAAATTAAACATTGACAAATCCCCAGGGCCAGATGGCATTCATCCACGAATATTGAGGGAATTGAGCTCCGTAATCGACAGACCGCTGTATCTCATCTTTTTAGACTCACTTGTAACAGGGTTGGTGCCGCAGGATTGGAGGATTGCTGATGTGGTACCGATATTTAAGAAAGGTAAGAGGGTAGATCCAGGCAACTACCGTCCAGTAAGCCTGACATCAGTAGTATGCAAAGTTTTTGAGGGCATTTTAAGGGATGACATGCAAAAATATATTGCAGAAAATAATATGATAACCGACAAACAGCATGGATTCATGAAAGATAAGTCGTGTCTAACCAACCTGTTGGGGTTCTATGAGGGGATAAGTTCAAACCTGGATATTGGTAATGCAGCTGATGTGATTTATTTGGACTTTGCAAAGGCATTTGATACTGTACCACATAATAGTCTTACACTAAAGCTCCAGAAGCAAGGACTAGGGGACACAATATGCAACTGGGTAAGGAATTGGCTAAAAGATAGGAAACAAAGAGTAGTCATAAATTGTACATTCTCTAAATGGGCTATAGTCAGCAGCGGGGTGCCGCAGGGATCTGTGCTTGGACCGATTCTTTTTACTCTCTTTATTAATGACCTTGTGGATGGGATTGATAGTACAGTGTCAGTCTTTGCCGATGACACCAAACTATGTAGGATATTAAAAACTGACCTGGATAGTACAATATTACAAAAAGATCTGGATAAGATGTCAGAATGGGCAGATACTTGGCAAATGAGATTTAATGTTGATAAATGTAAAGTAATGCACCTAGGACGGAGTAATCCTATAGCTGCGTATACATTAAATGGAAGTAAACTCAGGACTACAGAACAGGAGAAGGACTTGGGTATTCTCATTACAAATAAGCTGAGCAGCAGCACTCAATGTCAAGCAGCAGCTGCTAAAGCAAACAAGATTTTAGGGTGTATAAAAAGAGAGATTAGATCCCGTGATCCCAACGTATTGTTACCCCTCTATAAATCACTTGTAAGGCCACATCTGGAATACGGGATCCAGTTTTGGGCTCCACATTTTAAAAAGGACATTCAGAAGTTAGAGTCAGTTCAAAGGCGGGCAACTAGACTATTACAAGGAATGGAAGGCCTCCCATATGATGGCAGGTTGAAAAAGTTAGATATGTTTAGCTTAGAAAAAAGACGTCTCAGAGGAGATCTCATTTATATGTATAAATACATGTGTGGTCAATATAAAGGACTGGCACATGACTTATTTCTTCCGAAAACAATACTAAGGACCAGGGGGCACTCACTGCGAGTGGAAGAAAAGCGATTCCGACACCTAAATAGGAAAGGGTTCTTTACAGTTAGAGCGGTCAGACTGTGGAATACACTACCACAAGAGGTAGTAATGGCAGATACTATAACAGCTTTTAAAAAAGGGCTGGATGATTTCCTAAGTACACAAAACATTGTTGGTTATAAATGACTTAGTGACTAAATGTAGAACTGGTGGCGGAAGGTTGAACTAGATGGACCTAGGTCTTTTTTCAACCTAAGTAACTATGTAACTATGTAATAGCTGTAGCTGAGGATGAGATGGCTATCTGTATAGAAATGTAGGTTTATACAACATTTAGGATTCTTGTAACGCCCATCCCCGCACTGTCCTGCCGTGCTCCCCTGACAGAAATGTCAGTACACTCACCTTCCCAATCGCTCTGCTGTGGCTGCTCCGTCCACGGTCCCTGCCGCTGACTCCCGGGTCGTGCACACGCTGCACAGGTCTCCTGGGAGCATTCTTTAGGGCGTGTGTGCACCTTTTCTAATAGGCTAGCACGCTCTAACCTGGAAGTGCCTCTCAGCTTATGGCTGTGAGGCACCAGCTATTTAAGCACTGTCCCCTTATAGGAGGTGCCTGGGCAACGTGGTCTATTCCTAGAGATGCATTGCGAGTTGTTCAGGTCCCTTACCTTTGTGCTGCTGTATTACTTACACCTGTCTGCTTCGTAGTCTCTGCTGTTGCATTGTACTATATCGGCTAAGCTTGCTGAATCGGCCACTGCTGCATCGTACTATATCGGCATAGCCTGCTGTACCGGCTGCTGCTGCATAGCACCCTATTGGCCAAGCCTGCTGTATCGTCCGCTGTTGCATTGTACCCTATTGGCCAAGCCTGCTGCATCAGCCACTGCTACATTGTACTTTATCGGCCAAGCTTGCTGTAACGGCCACTGCTGCATCGTACCATGTCGGTCAAGCCTGCTCTACGAGCCATTGCTGCATCGCTCCAGCAGAAGAACCTGCTGCACCGGCCGTCCTGGCCGCACAGGCCTGGTCAGAGACTGTCAGAGTCCATACCCCTGTGGTCAGCTGTCACAGCACCGAGTCTCCCTGAGTGGCATCTTGTTTCTACCTGCAGCGAAATCCACACTCACCATCAGTGGCTCTGATGAATACCTGATGTGAGCCATAGTCACGCCCCTTAGGTACTCTTTGTGCTGTGGCCCAGTCGGTTCACTCCCCGCTTGCACCAGCGAGCATTAAAATTTATATATCTTGGTAAAGTTTTTCATCTAAAACAAGTTTAATCCATTTCATATTATTTATGCAATTCTACTTTTAATTTCTTTTTCACCCGTATGCAGTGCTGATCTAAAGCAAATAGGTGATCTATGGGAACTAGTCCCATTTCTACACAAGTAGAACATTTCTATTATTGCTGCTGGGAAAAGAATTTTAAAAAAATAGTATGATTTTCAAAATTCATACAAAATATTATCAGAAAAATTCAATGCAGCTTCAATATTATCTGGAATTACCACATCACACAACAACCTTAATGCATATGTGAATGCATTTTTTGTTCCCAATCCTGATAGAATTATCATTAAATATGAGTTGAATAAATGACTTTCTCTCTGAATGGTTATGTTACCCTACACTTACCCCGATATGACCTGCATAATCAGTAGGAATTTCTGAAATTCACAATCTCAAGCTCCTCCAAGTGCTGGCAGCAGAGTTTAAAGGGAGTTTCAGGTCCTGTGGAACTAAATAAACAGATGAGCAGGATGGTGATAGTCTCATTTTTAGATACTGGCAGCAATATTTGTATGATTTCCATATGCCTTCTAAAGCTTTCATTTTCATAATTTTTTTATGTGTAAAGTGGTTTACATAATTAACACGCACTACTCTTGTTAAATTAACAGTGAACTTAGTAAACCACTAAATCCGATCCAGTTCCCATTTAATGGATTCAATTGTATTCACATCTTCAAAATCCAGATACAATTGAATAGATCTTCAAACCAGTGCTGCTGGGACAGAGAAACCCGAATCAGTTGCCGGCCATGACGTTTATACTCAAAGAACACAGTAACATGATGAGCTTATTTCATCTTTGTGCCACCATGGCTTGGAGCGCAGAGGCTACAAGGGTGGCACCCCTGAGGCTTCAGTCGCCACAGAGTATTGCATCTGTTTTAAGTTGTAATTCACTCCCAGGTAAGAAGAGGTTAATCACTGTTTTTTTTTCACTTACACAAATCCTGAGCTCATAACTTACATAAACACCCAGATAGTGAGCCAGACACCACACACAAGAAACCAGGCTGGGAAATCCCCCAGCACTGCTGAGTCATTCCTGAGGTGGGGGCTGCTCTCAGTGAGTAGAAAGACAAACAGTCTAATTTTCAGAGTTAGTACAGCCCAGGACAGAGAACTGAGCAGACAGCCATGTGAGAGCAGCGTTTAATAGGCTGACCCTGGGATGGGAGATAGGTGGAGAGAGTCCGAGGGCCAGGCGCCACAACTCCGCACTGAGTCTGCAGGAATAACACTGAAAGAGGGGGAGAGACAGAGGCAGCCGGTGGAGATGTTGGGACAAGAGGAGATGGTAACTGAAGTCAGCCTAACCGTTCCCACAGTGCCAGCGCAGTCGGGGTGCAGGACCCTTGGTTGGGGACACCTTAACAGACTCCAATAAATCTGCAGGGGATGGGGATTTCATGTCCCATCATCCACTACCCACTTTCCCAGAGCACAGTGACATATAGAATCCGGGGTCAGGGCTACGGTCATCCCCATCATCCTCATCCTCCCTGGGGCTTGCTCCACCTGTGGGGAGCTGGACTATCTGTGCTGCGTTAACATCATCCCCGGAGGAGAGCAAAATCTCGCAGCGGTGGCTTATTCCTGGCCGCACACCATAGGTGGCGCTGCAAAGCATCACCCATTCACATCCAACATCGCCCCTGGAAGAGGAAAAGTCGCAGGAAGAGTCGGTGGCGGAGGAGTCCGAGACTCCAGTTACCGCTGCAAATGGTTACATGCTTCCCAGGGACCCTTCGCCCTCCTTCCAGCCCCCTCTACATCTTGCACCTGTTTGTTTGTCATTTACATGTAGCCGACGGGGCCACGGATCCCGGTCAGGCCAGTCAAAGCAACCCCACATAACCACTGGCCCAGTGACGAGTAGCCTCTGAGATCCCGTGGGGCACTACACATACACAGCAGTGAAGACAGTGACAAAGGTGAACACTTTTTGGAGTAGAAACCAATGCTGTTTTACTACTATTTATTTTTCAGTAATGGGAGAACAGAGTGAAGGAAGGGTGTTGATGGGGTATTACAGTGTGGCAAGGGGGCTGTGTGGAGAGTGGACCACATCAAGGGAGGAGAATGAGGAGGTGACATCGTTGGTGGGCCTGTGAAGAGAGGGCAGTGTAGAAAGATTAAAGGGTGGAAAGGGGACATTGTGGGGGGACAGAGTGGAGGTGTCAGTGGAGAGTGGATAATATGGCCATGGGGGGACATAGTGGAGGGGGATAGTGTGGAGCAGTAGTGCGGAGGATAGTGTGGCGGTTATATTTCATAAGGGGGGCAATGTAGAGGCTAAAGTTTATAAAGGGGTGCAGTGCAGTATTAATAGTTCATAAGGGGGATGGTTATAGTTTATAAGTGGAGGTTATAGTGTGAAAGTTATAGTTCATATGAGCACACTGTGGCAGTCGAAATTCATAAGGAGGATGGTGTGGTGGTTATAGTTAACTAGAAATAGGCCCGATGCTATCGCACAAACGGCACAGCACGGCACGGAACGGCACATGATCCAAGGCACACCACATCCTCTATAAAACATGGTGGAGGCAACGTGATGGCATGGGCATGCATGGCTTTCAATGGCACTGGGTCACTTGTGTTTATTGATGACATAACAGCAGACAAGAGTAGCCGGATGAATTCTGAAGTGTACCGGGATATACTTTCAGCCCAGATTCAGCCAAATGCCGCAAAGTTGATCGGACGGCGCTTCATAGTACAGATGGACAATGACCCCAAGCATACAGCCAAAGCTACCCAGGAGTTCATGAGTGCAAAAAAGTGGAACATTCTGCAATGGCCAAGTCAATCACCAGATCTTAACCCAATTGAGCATGCATTTCACTTGCTCAAATCCAGACTTAAGACGGAAAGACCCACAAACAAGCAAGACCTGAAGGCTGCGGCTGTAAAGGCCTGGCAAAGCATTAAGAAAGAGGAAACCCAGCGTTTGGTGATGTCCATGGGTTCCAGACTTAAGGCAGTGATTGCCCCCAAAGGATTCGCAACAAAATATTGAAAATAAAAATATTTTTTTTGGGTTTGGTTTATTTGTCCAATTACTTTTGACCTCCTAAAATGTGGAGTGTTTGTAAAGAAATGTGTACAATTCCTACAATTTCTATCAGATATTTTTATTCAAACCTTCAAATTAAACGTTACAATCTGCACTTGAATTCTGTTGTAGAGGTTTCATTTCAAATCCAATGTGGTGGCATGCAGAGCCCAACTCGCGAAAATTGTGTCACTGTCCAAATATTTCTGGACCTAACTGTATATGTGCTCACGTGTGTGTGTATGTGTGTATGTGTGTATGTGTGTGTGTGTGTGTGTGTGTGTGTGTGTGTGTGCCTCCAGTGAGACCCTGGAAGCCGGAGCATCGTTCGAACTGCGGCTGTGCAACTGACAGTGGCGCGGTGCATGCCGGAATAGATGGACATCCACAACTGCTGATTATATACAGTATGTAGATAAGGGAAGATGATATGGTGGTCATAGTTTATAAAGGAAGATAGTGTGAAGGCTATAGATGTTAAGAGGTGGGTGTCTTAATGTTATAGTTCTTAAGGAAGAATTGTGTTGCAGTTATAGTTCATAAGGAGGGATGGTGTGACAGATAAAGTTCTTATGGGAGAATGATGTAACAATTATAGTGTGGATACACAGGGGTGAGGGGGTGCTCTCATCTGCTGACCTGGCTGTCTTCAGAAAGACTGCTCGGACCATTGAACACCCGTAGTCCTTCCCCGTGGGCAAAACATTACTCAGACAACACAGGGTGAGAGAACCACACATTGGTAAGACTTTATTGGTTCACCAACAGGCAAAAACATATCGTACATTTCCAGCCAGCAAGAAAACAAGATGGTATAAGTGACAGAGTCTCAACCTTCCACTGGCTCGCCAGGGATTAGAATTATCCCAGCCAGCAGCACCCTACTTTTGGTGGGCACCCACTGAGTGGAGATAACGGAAAGCTTAGAAAGCTAACCAACCACAGCAAGTTATGTAGCCAGGTGATTGAGTTGTTTCTACCTGGGTTCTCCAAACAAATTTGTGGGCTCAGCCTTGAGCAGTGAAGCAGTTCTGTGATCCGCCAGCTGGAACTGTGTATTCTAGGTTGAAGTCCTGTAGAATAAATGTGGTGACAGGAGCAAGGTCCTTTTTATACCCCTCAGTTCTCATTTCAGGGTATTGTGTCTTCCAGGATTGATGGGAGATGGCTATTGACTCTTTGCTTGCTAGTTCAATCTAACTGCATAATTTTCCTCTGATTGATGTAGTCAAAGGGGCTCAGGAAATTCACACTTAACAGACAATAGGACCCCAGTCAGTCTGACATGAAACCATGGCTAACTTCTCTTGATTTACCAAACAAAGGAACAATATGTAGGGTCTGATTAAGAACAGGTTACCCCCACAAAAGTGGTCAGATTCTGAGACATTACATTCCTCCCTCTTCATAATTAGCTCCACAGACTGCCAGATCTTGGCGCAGGATGCTGTTGGAGGTGTCAGGGTTTCCCCCTCCCTAACCTTCCCTAGTGGCAGTGTATCCCTTCTCTCGTCTCGCCTTATGCCAACCTTGGTGTAGCGCGACAACGAAGAGCTGCCTTGGAGAGGTACCTGGTGCCTAACGTTAGACAAGTCTAACCTCACCATCAGAGGCTCTGGTAAAGACTGGGTAGGCACTAAATCATGGCCTTCTCTGGGTAAGCCTGGTTCTGGGAACAGTGGGCCCATGTCCCTCTCTCCCCCTAATAACTGTACTGTGACACTTTGGCTGCCTCTGCCAGTCTGCAACAGCTAGATGGACGCATATGGACCGTGGTCCGCACTTTGTCTAGGTCTAGTATATGATTTACTGTCACTCAGTGGCGTAGCAAAGTGGGGGCGGAGGGGGCGGTCCGCCCTGGGCGACACGTGTCAGGGGGGCTGCATTTTGGGGGTAAAAAATGCCACCCCCATCATCATCGTACACACCCCGGCACTACCGCACCCATCATCACCGCACACACCCAGGCACTACCGCCCCCATCATCACCGCACACACCCAGGCACTACCGCCCCAATCATCACCACACAAACCCAAGGCACTACTGCCCCCATCATCACCGCACACACACCAGCACTACCGCACCCATCATCACCGCACACATTCAGGCCCAACCACCCCCATCATCACCGCACACACCGGCACTACCTCAGTGACGTCCCCGCTAACAGCGCGATTCACTTCAGTTTCTGCTCCTGCCAGCTTCAGATATAGCAGAGCTGAAAGCGTTGTGGGACCTCGTGTGGATTACGCCAGATCTTGAGGGGTATTTGGGCGTTAATTAAGTGGTGAAAGAGAGTGTTTTTTTTTGTCTTTTATTTCAAATAAAGGATTTTTCATGGGGGTGTCTCATAGACGCCTGCCAAGATTAACCTAGGACTTAGTGGCACCTATGGTCTGCCATTAACTCCTTATTACCCCGATTGCCACTGCACCAGGGAAATTCTGGATGAGCCGGGTAGAGTCCCGGTACTGTCGCATCTAATGGATGCGCCAATTCCGGGCGGCTGCTGGCTGATATTTTTAGGCTGGGGGGCTCTCCATAATGTGGGGCTCCACATCCTGAGAATACCAGCCTTCAGCTGTGTGGCTTTATCTTGGCTGGTATCAAAATTAAAGGGGCCACACACCATTTTTTAAAATTATTTATTTATTTATTGTACTGCACGATATAGACCCGCCCACCGGTGGCTGTGATTGGTTGCAGTGAGACAGCTGTCACTCAGCATGGGGGCGTGTCTGACTGCAACCAATCATAGGTGCCGGAGGACGGGGGAAGCAGGGAATACGAGATAGAATAATGAGCGGCCGGCATTTTCAAAAGAGGAAAAGCCGCCGGAGCTTTGTGACAGCCGTGCACACCACGCTTGTGATCGATGAGTCTGAGAGAGGAGGTGAGAGGGCTCTTCTCCACTTGCGTTTACAAATTCACAGCGACACTCGCCTACAAATGTGAGTCGAGTGATCCGCGTGTGGTCTGCGTACGGTGTGTGTTTATTTCCTCACATAGCATCCGTATGACATGCGAGTGCTATGTGAGTGTTTATGCATACCGCGTAAGACTGGCTACCGGAGGAATCTCCAGTAATACCAGGCCTGGCCGCGGTTACCTGCACTGAACCCCGGATCTTTCACCTGAGCTCCAGAAATTAGCCCGGTCTGTCTGCAGCTGTGCTGAACTGAACAGCAATCGCCAGGGAATCAATCACTCGGCGCTCGCTGTTCAGGCTCAACTCCGGAGCTCAGGTGACAGCTCCGGAGTTCAGTGCATGTAACCGCGTCCAGGCCTGGTATTACTGGAGATTCCTCCAGTAGCCAGTCTGACGCGGTATGCAAGTGTCGAGGATCCATGTGACATGCGTATGCCATCTGTATGACATGCGCATGCCACCCGGGTTCTGATTTTTTTCTCGCTCCCATAGGATTGCATGGGGGTGCGAGAGCTGATACTCGGTGAAATCGCAGCATGCTGCGATTTCACCGAGAGCACGAGACGTGCCGTAAAACATTTAGCAAGAGGACACAGCCTCATTGATTAACACTGGTGCGAGTGCGATCCGATTTTCTATCTGATCGCACTCGCACATAGAAATCGCAAGTTGAGAAGAGCCCAGAGGGAGAGACTGACCGACAGAGAGAGAGAGAGAGAGATAAACCGACAGACAGACAGACAGACAGAGAAAGAGAGAGACCGACCGACAGACAGAGAGAGATAGAGAGACCGACCAACTGCAAAGATGCTGCAAAACAACGATCCGTTTGTGTTTATTTTTTTTACTGTTTCACCGGCGGCAGGCTATTGTGAATGATCAGCTAATCACCCGGCGGCCGGCCGCCTGCAATCAGCTGATCACTCTCAAAAGCCGGGCGATCAGCTGATCGCACTCAAAAGCCGGCCGCCGGGCGATCAGCTGATCGTTCAGCTGCCGAGAGAGAGAAAAACATTGATTTCAATTTTTGTGCCATTAGAAAAGTTAAGGATTGCTACCATCTGTATATATGTAAGAAGCATTCAAGTTTTGTATTTTTAGGGGAAGGGCAGAAAGAAGGAGTCCGACCTTGATGTGCTGTGTAATCTGTGTAGATTGTGTAATCTCATAAAATCCTTATATAATACCCACTACATTCACAATACTCGAAGAGTTATCACTGTGTCCTATATGTGATGTTACATACGACAGCATCAAACATCTACAATTTACTCGCATAAAAATGTGCATGTAGTTTTAGGGGTACTTTACACGCTGCAACATCCCTACCGATATATAGTCGGGGTCACGTCATTAGTGACGCACATCCGGCACCGGTAGCGACATCGCAGCGTGTAACACTAATGAGCGACGATCAATGATAGCAAAATCGTTCCAAAACGGTGATCGTTGACACGTCGCTCATTTCGTTAATATCGCTGCTGCCATCGGTACGATGTTGTTCGTCGTTCCTGCGGCACCACACATCGCTATGTGTGACACCGCAGGAACGACGAACATCTCCTTACCTGCGTCAACCGGCAATGCGGAAGGAAGGAGGTAGGCGGGATGTTACATCCCGCTCATCTCCGCCCTTCCGCTTCCATTGGCCGGCCGCTTAATGACGCCGCAGTGACGTCGCTATGACGCCGAACGCACCTCCCCCTTGAGGGAGGGATTGTTCGGCGGTCACAGCGACGTCGCTGACCAGGTATGTGCGTGTGACGCTGCCGTAGCGATAATGTACGCTATGGCAGCAAGCACCAAATGTCGCACGAGCGACGGGGGCGGGTGCTATCGCGCTCGACATCGCTAGCTAGCGATGTCGCAGCGTGTAAAGCACCCCTTAGGCGGGGAAGGCCCCAATAACCATGGACCTTCCCAGTCTGATAATATCAGCCCGCAGCTGTCTGCTTTACTGTCTGCTGGCTATCAAAGATAGGGTCGTTTTTTTCATTTACTTATTTAATCATAAAATCCAATAAGCTCCACATGGTGCAATTTTATTCTACAGTTTGTCAGGGGTTGTGCAATTATCTATTTATCTATCTATCTACCTACCTATCTATCTATCTGTCTATCCATATTTCTTATCTATCTCTAGATTCAATGGTGACCAAAACCACTAGAAAAACACAGGTGAAACATGCATACAAAAAGCGCATTTTTGCCAATGTTTTTTTCCTGCCAAAAGATGCAGAAATGGTATAGAAATTTCTGAATCCAAATACTCAACATGTGCACATACCCTTAGGGCGGCTTTGCACGTTGCGACATCGCACGTGCGATGTCGGTGGGGTCAAATCGAAAGTGACGCACATCTGGCGTCACTTTCGACATCGTACTGTGTAAATGCTAGATGATACGATGAACGAGCGCAAAAACGTTGTTATCGTATCATCGTTGCATTCACCGACATTTCCATAATGCCGGTGCCGCGACAGGTATGATGTTGTTCCTCGTTCCTGCGGCAGCACACATCGCTGTGTATGAAGCCGCAGGAGCGAGGAACATCTCCTTACCTGCCGCCGGCGGTTATGCGGAAGGAAGGAGGTGGGCGGGATGTTTACATCCTGCTCATCTCCGCCCCTCTGCCGCTATTGGCTGCCTGCTGTGTGACGTCGCTATGACGCCGCACGACCCGCCCCCTTAGGAAGGAGGCGGATCGCCGGCCAGAGCGACGGTTGCAGGGCAGGTGAGTGCATGTGAAGCTGGCGTAGCGATAATTTTCGCTACGCCAGCTATCACACGATATCGTACCTGCAACGGGGGCGGGGACTATCGCGTGCGACATTGCAGCATCGGCTTGCGATGTCGCAACGTGCAAAGCCCGCCTTAACATCTGGTAGCCGCCAAAGGTGATTATGAGCTAATAGGTGGGCTGCTTAGTGTTGAATCCCAACACATATTATATTACTGACCTTTCTTAAGGATAGGTGTTCTTTAACTTGGACAATCCACCCTTCACGACCGGCCCATTTTGTGCTTTCCACTTTTTTCTCGCCATTCGTCTTCCAAGAGACGTAACTTTTTATTTTTCAGTCAATATGGTCATTTGAGGGCATATTTTTTTTGCAGAATGAGTTTTAATTTTAAATGAAACCATGAGTTTTACCATAGAGTGTACTGGAAAACGTCAAAAAAATCCAAATGCGGAAAAACTGCAAAACAAAAATTGCGATTGCACTACTGTTTTTGAGATATTTTATTCACTGTGTTAACTATATGGTAAACCTGATGTGTGGGTGTGATGCCTGAGGTTGGTGCGAGTTCGTAAACACCAAACATAAATAGGTTTACTTTTATCTAAGGGGTTAAAAAAAAATCAGAACTTTGTCCAAGAAAAGTGGCATACATTTTGCGCTATTTTCCGCGACCCATAGCGTTCTCATTTTTCGGGATCTATGGCTCAGTGATGGCTTATTTTTTGTGTCTCAAGCTGATGTTTTTATCGGTACCATTTTTGTGCAGATGCTACATTTCGATCGCCTGTTATTGCATTTTGCACTGTTTACCGATCAGATTGATTTTATATTTTGATACATCAGGCATTTCTGAATGCGACGATACCAAATGTGTGGGGTTTTTTTAACCCTTTAATTTTCAATGGGGTGAAAGGGAGGTGATTTGAACTTTTAGGTTTTTTAATTCTTTAAAACTTTTTTCTACTTTTTTTTTATTTAATAGTGCCCCTAGGGGGCAATAAGGATCAGCTGTTCGATCGCTAGTTCCTTCTCACGATCGGAGCAGCATCACTCAGATCGGGAGAAAAGCTCATCTCTTGTAATAAGCAGCATTTGGCTGTTTCTTACAGGACCTTAGTATGTGAGCTACAGGAGTCATCACATGACTCTCTGCTACCATGACAATTATCAGATCCATGTGATCACGTCACGTGACTTCCGGTATCGGCCTGTAAGTAAAATTTAGCGTGTTCATGATTATAAAGGCGCTGTCACATATTGAAATTACCATTTAAAGAGTTAAAAGGCACGGGCAGAACACGATTACACTCGTTCCTGCCAGGCACACATGTGAGCTGTACAAATCAGCTGACATGTGTGCTGATCACCGCAGGCTGCTTGCGGGCATTAACACTATGACCAATACGACGTAATGTTACCGCCTGCGATCGTTAAGGGGTTAAGAATAGTAGAGGAAAAAATGTTTCCCACAGACAATTTGTCCTATCCAATTGTTTTCATTTTCTGGCTACCAATAGAGCAATACAAGTATAGGTCAGTTTCCCTCTCATATTAAAATGGTTGTTTCATTTATTCAAACACCTTTCAATTGAAGGTAGGGGCAGTTCTACTTAAAGAGAATCTGTCAACAGGTTTTTGCTACCTCATCTATCAGCAACATAATGTAGGCAAGGAGATTCTGAATCCAAGCGTGTATCACGTAGATTACTGGGTACAGCCTTTCTGAAACAATCAAAGAATTTAGATACAGGAACACAGCAGAGCTGCTGTCATCCACACCAGGCTCTCAATAGAGATTGTGCATTTACTGTGAGGTGTCAATCACAGCAGAAGGCGTGTCGGACTGCCCTGCATGTGAGCTTCTAGTCTTGCAATGTTAATCACAGGCTAATAAACCCCTTAGTTTATGTAAACAATTGCACACACATATATAAGAGAAGCACAGTTGTTTTTACTATTTTTTAACTCTTACATCATGCTTTACTCAGCTTACATAGCAAAAACCTGGTGACAGAGTCCCTTGAATCCTGCCCCATTTAGAATCCCCGTCTATGGCGGGCTTTACATGCTACGATATCGTTAATGAATTATCGTTGGGGGTCACGGTGTTTGTGACGCACATCCGGCGTCATTAACGATATCGCAGTGTGTGACACTTATGAGCGACCCTGAATGATCGCAAAAGCGGTCAAAATCATTTGCCACAGAGAGGTCGTCCTGAAACAAAAATCGTTTTCTGCTTATTAGCGATGTTGTTACTCGATCCTGTGGCGCCACAAATCGTTATGTGTGACACCGCAGGAGCGACAAACATCTCCTTACCTGCCTCCACTAGCAATGCGGAAGGAAGGAGGTGGGCGGGATGTTACGTCCCGCTCATCTCCACCCCTCCGCTTCTATAGGACGGCTACCGTGTGAAGTCGCTGTGACGCCGCATGTACCGCCCCCTTAGAAAGGAGGCGGTTCGCCGGCCAGAGCGACGTCGCAGGACAGGTAAGTCCGTGTGACGGGTGTAAACGAGGTTGTGCGGCACGGGCAGCGATTTGCCCGTGTCGCACAACTGACGGGGGCAGGTACAATTGCTTGCGATCTCGCTAGCGAGAGCACAGCGTATAAAGCCCGCTTAACAGTTAGAGTGTAGAGATTTTTGGGGGGGCAGAATGATGGCACAGATTAGATGGACCCATGACAGGATGGATCTGGTTAATAGAGCCATGGTTCAAGTGCATTATTTTATATTACCATAACTATTATATTGTCTATATAAGTAGTATAAGGCAATAAATATAGTTGGTAAAATATTTCCTGTATAAGCTCAAGGCACAGTTAAGAAAGGCGATAATTGTCAAATAAGCGTTTGTAAAAACAATTGTTTCCAATTAATGGCCTATGTAAACATGCCAACAATCACCAGATAACTGAACAAAACGCTTGATCTTCGGGTGATTGGATCATTGTTTATGCTGGCATAAAAAACATCACTGGCAGCACATCAACCCCTTAAAGCAGAGGATATGCTGCTCATAACATGATGCTATTAATACGATGATTCTGTTCCAGTTTTTCTCTTCTAATGTAAGTGACTATAATTTGACTTGTCGCCTGCTCAATCGGTTCTCATTGACAGGGTGAAATCCGTCTGTCTAAATGGACCAGGAGTTACGGGGGGCATACTTTGTAGATCTTGGTTTAATAACACATTTCAAAAACATTGGTTGGTTGTTGAATTGTTTTCCAATTTTGTATGCAATGTGAGAAAATTCAATCATTATCTATAACACAAGTATTGTGTGCTTTATGAAATGACAATATTGTTAGCATGGCACAGCTAAATGTTCTTTTAACCCTTGCTGGAATCGTATTTTTTTCATTTTTTACAAATGGTTTGTATGAAATAATCTCAATCTTGAGTTTTATCACTTATAAAACCACTCATAATTAAAAAGAGATATAGGAAGAAAAAAAATACATTTCTGTAATATATTATATGAACATCTGACCTTCTGTCACTATTTTGCCTTTGATGCATTTTTTCCATTCTTTCATACTTTGTGCAGAAACCTATTACTCAGAGCTTGGATGCCGGTATCAGTAATGTGTTATCAACAAGATGAAAGCAAAAAAGAGAGAAGATTTTTGGCATAATCATTGTACTTACGTGTTCTCTGTGAACATCTGTCTATGGATTTTGAGAATTGTGCATGAATAAGCTCCATGTAAATCTTTGAAACAATAGTCATAAAAAACCTCTTCTGCTCAGACAATTATTTTACAACCATTCCGCGGAGTGATGTCTACCATTCCTAGCGAAAGGAAAAAGTCTAATTGTTAGCAGTGTCAGAGTCTCTAGGATTACTGGTAGTGGGGAGCCGCAGACTTGTGAAATCCAGGAATTAGCATTGCATCTATTTGAAGGACTGAAAATATCAGGATTTAGGAATGATCCAATGGTTTTCAGGATCTGTGAAAATGAACACAGTAGGAGACCTTCAGTCAGAAAAACAAATATATATATATATATATATATATATATACACATATATATATATATATATATATATATATATACACATACACATACTGTATATATGTGCATCTCAAATTAGAAAATCATCAAAAAGTTAATTTATTTCAGGAATTCAATACAAAAAGGGAAACACATATATTATATAGAGTCATTACAAACAGAAGGATCTATTTCAGGTGTTTATTTCTGTTAATGTTGATGACTATGGCTTACAGCCAATGAAAACCCAAAAGTCATTATCTCAGAAAATTAGAATAATTACCACAAAACACCTGTAAAGGCTTTTTAAGCATTTAAAATGGTCCTTTAGTCTGGTTCAATCGGCTACACAATATTGGGGAAGATTGCTGACTTGACAGATGTCCAGTCATTGACACACTTCACAAGGAGGGTAAAGGGGGCTTTACACGCTGCGACATCGCTAATGCGGAGTCGTTGGGGTCACGGAATTTGTGACGCACATCCGGCCGCATTAGCGATGTTGCTGCGTGTGTGTCACCGATGAGCGATTTTGCATCGTTGCAAAAACGTGCAAAATCGTTCATCAGTGACATGGGGGTCCATTCTCGATTATCGTTACTGCAGCAGTAGCGATGTAGTTCGTCGCTCCTGCGGCAGCACACATCGCTATGTGTGACACCGCAGGAACGAGGAAGCTCTCCTTACCTGCCTCCCGGCCGCTATGAGGAAGGAAGGAGGTGGGCGGGATGTTACGTCCCGCTCATCTCCGCCCCTCCGCTGCTATTGGGCGGCCGCTCAGTGACGTCGCTGTGACGCCGCACGGACCGCCCCCTTAGAAAGGAGGCGGATCGCCGGTCACAGGGACGTCGCCGGGCAGGTAAGTATGTGTGACGGGTCTGGGCGATGTTGTGCGGCACGGGCAGCGATTTGCCTGTGTCGCGCAACAGATGGGGGCGGGTACCCACACTAGCGATATCGGGACCGATATCGCAGTGTGTAAAGTAGCCTTAAGCTGCAAAAGGTAACTATAGATTACTGCTTGCAGTTTGTTAATTTTTCTTTACATCAAAAGTAAAAATCTCCACAGACCTGATGCTTTTTACAGATCTAGGTTTGCCACAATGTTTTAAACCTTAACATTTTCATTACTGTAAAATACACGAGTTTCACAGATCTATGTTCTGGTGGGTTTGCTTTAACGTATTAGGGCTCATTCACATGACCGTTCTGTTTGTTCTGGTCAGTTCCTGTGTTTTTGCGGACCCACGGACAGAACCATCTTTTCAATGTCTTTTGTGTAGGATCAGATGGCACACGGAAGAACTTCTGTGTGAATCCGATCCTACAAAAAAAACACATCGGATGCCGTATGTCCATTCCGTTATTATGGAACATGTCCTATTCTGTTCCGTAATTGCAGACCGTGACTCAATACAAGTAAATAGGCCCGCAAAATCCCCGGAAGCCGCACGGAAGCAGTTCCGTGTGACCTCGGGTGCCTGTGCAGTCTGTGTCCCGCTCTCTGCCAGCCCCGCAGCTGCCCGCACAGCAATGTGTCAGTGTCTGCCCGCACTGCAGTATCAGCAGCTTCTCACACTGCATTACGACAGCCGCTGGGATGATGAGCATTGCTGTCAGGAGGTTAGATGAGATCATTACCTGCTGTGACGATCTCCTGTACTCCTGACGCCAGCGCTGTCACTGCCTTCTATGCCCGCTGTGTTCTCACATCATGTCTCACGGGCGGCCCGAGACTGTCACTAGCGGTGACGTCACGGGCTCCCGCGATTCTTCAATGTGAACGTGGCGGATAATGGAAGTCAGTGACAGCGCTGATGTCAGGAGTACAGGAGATCGTCACAGCAGGTAATGATCTCATCTAACCTCCTGATGGCAGCGCTTGTTATCCCCATGCAGTGACCTCGGCTGACCTATTCATGTTAGCTCAGGTCACTGCACTACTCTCCCAGCCAATGGGGAACATTCTGTTCTTCATTGACTGGGACAGTGACTATGGTATGGATCGTCGTGGGACCCCCTTATTGGATTACGCCGGACCCGGATTTGATTGTTCTTTTCAATAAATTGGTGAAAGAGGGAATGTTTTGGGGAGCGTTTTTTCAAATAAAACTTTTTTGTTGTCTATTTTTTTTTATTACTGACTGGGTTTGTGATGTCGGGTATCTGACAGACGCCGTCACATCACTAACCCCAGCGCTTGATGCAAGGTGACATTACACACCTGGCATCAACCCTATATATTACCTCGTTTGCCACCGCACCAGGGCAATGGGATGAGTTGGGGCGAAGTGCCAGGATTGGCACATCCAATGGATGCGCCACTTCTGGGGCGGCTGTGGCCTGCTATTTTTAGGTTGGTGAGTGTCAAATAACGGTGGACCTCCCTAGTCTGAGAATACCAGACCACAGTTGTCCGCTTTACCTTGGCTGGTGATCGAATTTGGGGGGACCCCACGTTTTTTGTTTTAAATTATTTATTTAATTTAAAATAACAGTGTGGGGTGCCCTCTGTTTTGGATTACCAGCCAAGGTGAAGCTGCCAGCTGTGGTTTGCAGGCTGCAGCCGTCTGCTTTACTCAAGCTGGCTACAAAAGATAGGGGGACCCCAAGTGGGTTTTTCTTAATTATTTTTTGGCTAAATACAAGGCTAAGCACCCTTAAGTGCCACATGAAAGTCACTAAAGGGTGCTAGCTTAGAAGATGCAGGGGGGTGGAACATTATATATGTCTTTCTCATCTATTATCTATCTATCTATCTCTCCATTCATTCATTCATCCATCTATCCCTCTATCTCCCTGTCTCTATATCTATCTATCCATCTTTATATCTACCCATCTATTTCTCTTTCTAGCTGCTTCCGTTTTTGCGGTCCGCAAAAAAACCGGAAGGCACACGGATGTTACATGGATGCCACATGGATGCATCCGTGAAAAAAACGTACCGTTTTTTTGCGGACCGCAAAAATGGAACGGTCACATGAATGTAGCCTCAAAGTGTACAATTTTATTACAATTTGCTCAATTTCCAGTCAAGTTAAATGTTTATTTTTTTTCCTTTAAAGGGTTGACTCATCATCCTAAATGGTATATTTGCAAAGAACTCATAAAAGCAACTTGGCAATTTACGTAATCCTCTACGTTCTCAAGAACAGAGAGATTTGTAAATGTGTTATTTGTAGCTCATTGAATAGATTACCAGCCACGTCTGCCGTCTCACAGGGTTGGTTGTCACATGGTGTTCGGCTCTAAACTTATCAGGTCTCATGGCGTCTTCTGACTCTTTTTACACTGCATAGTCCAACAAGCCACCTGATACTCTTTGAATTGCTCATTAGAGCCGGACGTAGACCAGTTGTGAATTTACTGGTGGTTGAACTAACAGGAGTTAATTCCTGCTGGCCTGTGAATTGCTGCTTGAGTTACGGGTTTCTGGAGGGCAATCATGGCCGCCTTCACCCTTTAACCCCTTAACGACCCATGACGTACTGAATACGTCATGGATCGTGTGCCGGTAAGCCCCGCCCCCTGCCGCCGGTCGGCGGCGGCGAGACGCGCACATATCAGCTGTTATCAACAGCTGATATGTGTGCCTGCTAGCCGCGGGTGGAATCGCTTCCACCCGCGGCCATTAACCCCTTACATTTCGCTGCCAAAGTCTTGGCAGCGATATGTATATGGGCGCCGCCATGACAGTGACTTACCCCGCCCCCGCCGGAAGTCACGTGACATGATCACGTGACTTTCGGCGGTTGCCATGGTAGCACAGGGTCATGTGATGACGCCTGTGGCTAACATGAGTCACTTCCTCTCAATGCCGGAATACAGCCGGCATTGAAAGTGAAGCAGCAAATCTGCAGTTCTCAGCTCTGTAGCTGAGATCTGCAGATAGTGCAGAGCGATCGGATTGCTGATCGCAATAGCCCCCTAGGGGCACTAGTAACATAAAAAAAAAAAGTAAAAAAAAAAGTTTTAAAAAATTAAAAAAAAATAAAAAAACCTAAAAGTTCAAATCACCCCCCTTTCACCCCATTGAAAATTAAAGGGTTAAAAAAAATAAAAAATACACACATATTTGGTATCGCCACGTTCAGAAATGCCCGATCTATCAAAATATAAAATCAATGAATCTGATCAGTAAACGGCGTAGCGGCAAAAAAATTCCAAACGCCAAAATTACGTTTTTTGGTCGCCGCAAATTTTGCGCAAAATGCAATAACAGGCGATCAAAACGTAGCATCTGTGCAAAAATGGTACCGTTAAGAACGTCAGGTCGAGACGCAAAAAATAAGCCATCACTGAGCCTCAGATCCTGAAAAATGAGAACGCTACGGGTTTTGGAAAATGGCGCAAGACGTGCGCCACGTTTTTCGGACAAGCTTGTGAATTTTTTTTAACCCCTTAGATACAAGTAAACCTATACATGTTTGGTGTCTATAAACTCGCACCGACCTGAGGCATCATACCCACACATCAGTTTTACCATATAGTGAACACGGTGAATAAAATATCCCAAAAACTATTGTACAATCCCACTTTTTTTGCAATTTTTCCGCACTTGGAATTTTTTTGCTGTTTTCCAGTACACTATATGGTAAACCTTATGGTTTCAATTAAAAGTACAACTCGTCCCGCAAAAAACAAGCCCTCATATGGCAAGATTGATGGAAAAATAAAAAAGTTACGCCTCTCGGAAGAAGGGGAGCAAAAAACAAAAACGCAAAAACGGATAGTGCCCGGGGGCTGAAGGGGTTAAAAGATGGTGGAACCTGCTCTTACAAGCCCATAATAGCTTATGTGGTCATTGTGCATGGTTATCAAGCTTCTGTTTTACTGCTGTATGCAAGTCTAGAGTATTGCAGAAATACTTTTGTCATTTATTATTTCTTCTCTTTTCTTTATTTACCTCCTGATCATGTTTGTGTATACCTCTGTAAGTGTTTGCTGTGAGTTTGAGTTTTAGGTTATCCCTGTGTGATAGCATCTGATTGCGTCTCTCTCGTTGCAAGGTGTAAAAGTAAATAAAAAGAATAGTATAGGGTCTCCCCATATTGTGATACTCAGCACAGATAAAACATACGGCTACAGAATGCAGCCCCCAGCTGTGTGTTTAGCTTGGCTGTGTATCATTATAGGGGGTTAATGACAGCTCACAGCTACCACTAAGCCCTAGATTAGTAATGTGAGGCATCTATGAGACCCGCTCCCATTACTAATCTGTAAGTGAAAAGTAATAAATACAAAGACTGAAAATACCCTTTATTTGAAATAAAATATAAAAAACACCCTCTTTCACCAATTTATTAACCTCAAAAGCACTCAGGTCCAAAGTAATCCACACGAGGCCCCATGGCGATTCCAGATCTGCTAAATCTGAAGGCATAGTGCTTGGCCATAGAACAATGTCAACTTTATTCAAGCTTACTTAAAAACCATCCAAATTACACACAGTGAACTAAAGTGCAAAGCAAAAAAGGAGGAGGGTAAAGGTCAGACCCTAAAAAATTCACCTCCTTTTTTTAGGGTGTGACCTTTACCCTCCTCCTTTTTTGCTTTTCACTTTAGTTCACTGTGTGTAATTTGGATGTTTTTTAAGTAAGCTTGAATAAAGTTGATATTTTAAGGGTTATATATTTTTGTTATGCAACAATTTTCCCCTTTCTGATATCATTTCTGCCACAGACCAATGACCAGCCGCTGTGAGCTTCAGGCAGAGACTGAGCCATGCGACGAGAGGTGATATCACTCAGGTTAGTTGCTGTCAAAGCTGGAGGTTCCCACTGTCCCCCACCTGTGATCGCAGGTAACCTCACCTCAGGACACTGGGTGGCTGCAGGCTGCTATTTTTAGGCTGGGGGCCCAATAAGCATGGGTCTCCCAGCCTGAGAATACCAGCCCCCAGCTGTCGGCTTTTATCATGTATCAAAATTGGGGGGGGATCACACACCGTTTTAAAAAAATATTTATTTAAATCATAGATCAAAGTACTGTAGTTCAAATGCGAGGGCGGTCTTTGACCTTTTCTTGCATCTACTCATTACAGTACTTTGCTCTGCCCTCAGCCGGGCAGATCAAAGTGTATTTGCGCAATGGAGGCCTCTGCAAACAAATATTAAGTTGAGGGTGCCAACACTGCAATACTTTGGGCCATGATTCTAGCTATCTATCTATATATATATATATATATATATATATATTAGTGATGAGCGAGTACGCTTGTCACTACTCGGTACTCGCACCAGTATCACTGTACTCGGGCTACTCGGCGGGTACCGAGTAATCTCGCGATACTCGTGCTGTACTCGTGGTCTTCATCCCTGCATGTTGGCGCTCTTTTGAGAGCCAGCCCTCATGCAGGGATTGGCTGGCAGACCACTGCAATGCCACAGCCCTGTTAGTTGTGGAATTGCAGTGATTGCCCGGCCCGCACAGCGTGACCGAGCCTTTATACCGGCGGGCGCGCTGTGCTCTGCACACAGCCAGCCAGTCAGTCAGTGCAGGGAGAGTGTTGCTGCTTCAGGGAAAGGTTTGCGGCCCTTTATAGTTATTTCCGAAGCAGGGCTGCCAACAGTGTGACCAGAAGTCCTTCTCAGGACTATTGTAGTTGTATACAGGCAGGCAGGGTATAGCCAGGTCGGAGTACAGGAGCAGAGTCCTTCTCAGGACTATTGTTGCTGTATACAGGCAGGGCAGGCAGGGTATAGCCAGGTCGGAATACAGGCTAGTGACCAGAAGAGTCCTTCTCAGGACTATTGTAGCTGTATACAGGCAGGCAGGCAGGGTATATAGCCATTCCTAGTGGTGACTGTATACCAGCCTTCATCATATCTGGGGCTGGTGTACACAGTCTAAAACAGTCCTGATAGTGTCAGACTTCTCAGTAATTGTTGCTCCTAAAAACCTGTTAGGTTCTTAGTGCGTCTGTGCTTGCATTTAAAAACCGCACGTGTGTGGCAGTCGGTGGCAGCGTACAGGTGCACTTGTGTGCGTTTTTCACAAACTAGTATATAAGGGCGGCTTTGCACGTTGCGACATCGCAAGCCGATGCTGCGATGTCGCACGCGATAGTCCCCGCCCCCATCGCAGGTACGATATCGTGTGATAGCTGGCGTAGCGAACATTATCGCTACGCCAGCTTCATATGCACTCACCTGCCCTGCGACCGTTGCTCTGGCCGGCGGCCCGCCTCCTTCCTAAGGGGGCGGGTCGTGCGGCGTCATAGCGACGTCACACGGCAGGCGGCCAATAGCGGCGGAGGGGCGGAGATGAGCAGGATGTAAACATCCCGCCCACCTCCTTCCTTCCGCATATCCTACGGAAGCCGCGGTGACGCCGGTAGGAGATGTTCCTCACTCCTGCGACTTCACACACAGCGATATATGCTTCCGCAGGAGCGAGGAACAACATCGGACCGTCGCGTCAGCGTAATTATGGATTATGCCGACGCTGCACCGATGATACGATTACGACGATTTAGCGCTCGTTAATCGTATCATCTAGACTTTACACACTACGATGTCGCCTGCGATGCCGGATGTGCGTCACTTTCAATTTGACCCCACCGACATCGCACCTGCGATGTCGTAGTGTGCAAAGCCCGCCTAACGCACAAGTCTAGTGAA
Organism: Anomaloglossus baeobatrachus; assembly: GCF_048569485.1. Taxonomy (NCBI): domain Eukaryota; kingdom Metazoa; phylum Chordata; class Amphibia; order Anura; family Aromobatidae; genus Anomaloglossus; species Anomaloglossus baeobatrachus. Next base: position 797,726,109 of record NC_134353.1, on the reverse strand, counting down.
TAATACACGTCAGCAGTGTCTGATAGTGTCAAACTTCTCAGTAATTGTCGCTCCTAAAAACCTGTTAGGTTCTTATTGCGTCCGTGCTTGCATTTAAAAACCGCACGTGTGTGGCAGTCGGTGGCAGCGTACAGGTGCACTTGTGTGCGTTTTTCACAAACTAGTATATAACGCACAAGTCTAGTGAATAATACACGTCAGCAGTGTCTGATAGTGTCAAACTTCTCAGTAATTGTCGCTCCTAAAACCCTGTTAGGTTCTTAGTGCGTCCATGCTTGTATTTAAAAACCGCACGTGTGTGCCTGTTGGTGGCAACGTTCAGGTGCACTTGTGTGCGTTTTGCACAAACTTGGATATAACGCACAAGTCTAGTGAATAATACACGTCAGTCAGCAGTGTCTGATAGTGTAAAACTTCTCAGTAATTGTCGCTCCTAAAAACCTGTTAGGTTCTTAGTGCGTCCGTGCTTGCATTTAAAAACCGCACGTGTGTGCCTGTTGGTGGCAGCGTTCAGGTGCACTTGTGTGCATTTTACACAAACTAGGATATAACGCACAAGTCTAGTGAATACATGTCAGCACAGCATTGCAAAATGCGCAAGGGCGTTGGCAACGAACAAGGAAGTGGACGTGATGGTGGTGCAGGCGGAGGTCGTGGGCAAGCTCTAATTTCGCCACAACAAAGGGCCACATCTATTCGCTCGCACGTCCTGTCCCAAATTCTTGGGGACCGCAGCAGTACACCGCTCTTGAACCAAGACCAGTGTCAACAGGTTGTTAGTTGGATAGTGGATAATGCTTCCAGTCAGATTGGCACCACCACAAACACTCTGTCTTCCACACGGTCAAGTGTCAGTAGCCGTGATACTGCACCGCACATTTCAGAACCTGATCCTCCTTCCTACCACCAGGCCGAGTACACGTCCACGGACATTACTGATCCCACACTTGGACACTCGGAAGAGCTGTTCACGTTTCCATTCGCACATTCTGGCCTCTCGCCAGCTCCTGTTGAAGTAGGTCATGAGGAGATCGTATGTACAGATGCCCAAATATTTGAGCAGCCACGTTCTCACGAAGTTGGCAACGTGTCTCAACAAGGGGTGGACGATGATGAGACACAATTGTCAGGAAGTCAGGAGGAGGAGCAAGGTGCGGAAGAGGAAGACGACGTGGTGGATGATCCAGTAACTGACCCAACCTGGCAGGAGGATATGCAGAGTGAGGACAGCAGTGCACAGGGGGGAGGGAGGTGTAGCATCCCAACAGGCAGTAAGAAGCAGGGTGGTGGCCCCAGGCAGAAGTCAGGCAACCGTTCCCCGGAACAACAACACGACACAAGGTGCCTGTACAAATGTTAGGTCTTCCCGAGTCTGGCAGTTTTTTAAGTTGGCTCCAGATGATTCTAAAAAGGCCATTTGCAACACCTGCCATGCCAGCATCAGCAGGGGTACCAAAACCAGCAGCCTGACCACCACCAGCATGATCAGGCACATGTCAGCCAAGCACACGACTTTGTGGGATGTACAACAGAGTCGAGGAGCAGTGCTTGCTGATGTCACTGTTACGTCTTCGCTTGTTGTGCATGCGAGCCAATCCCCTGTTCATGCTGCCCATGAACAAGTCTCCTCCGGCCCTGCACCTGCAGTTGCCCACGCAGAAATAACACCATCATCAAGCACGTCCTTGTCCCAGCGCAGCGTTCAGTTATCCATTCAGCAAACCTTTGAACGCAGGCGCAAATACACTGCCAACGCCCCACATGCCACAGTTCTAAAAGCTAACATTTCGCGACTGCTTGCGCTGGAAATGTTGCCTTTTAGGCTGGTGGAGACAGAAGCATTCCGCAACCTGATGACGGCAGCTGTCCCACGTTACTCGGTCCCCAGCCGCCACTATTTCTCCCGGTGTGCCGTCTCCGCATTGCATAACCACGTGTCACAAAACATCACACGTGCCCTGAACAATGCTGTTTCAGCCAAAGTCCACCTAACCACAGACACGTGGACAAGTGCTTGTGGGCAAGGCCGCTACATCTCGTTGACGGCACACTGGGTTAATATTGTGGAAGCTGGGACCCAGTCTGAGCGAGGGACGGAACACGTCCTTCCCACACCAAGGTTTGCAGGCCCTACCTCAGTCAGGGTTTCACCCACACTCCACAGCTCCGGAATGTCATGCTCCTCAGCCTCCTCCTCCTCCTGCGCATCCTCATCCACTTTACCCTCCACACCAGTCCCAAGCTGGAAGCACTGCAGCACTGCCTCGGCGAAGCGGCAACAGGCTGTGCTGAAGCTAATCTGCATAGGTGACAAACCCCACAATGCAGAAGAGGTGTGGACAGCTCTGAAACAGCAGGCAGATCACTGACTCACACCTCTGAACCTAAAGCCAGGAAAGGTCGTGTGTGACAATGGCCGGAACCTGGTGGCGGCTTTGAGGCGAGGGCAGCTGACACATGTTCCATGCGTGGCCCATGTGCTCAACCTCGTGGTTCAGCGGTTTCTAAAGTCATACCCAGAGCTGTCTGATCTGCTGGTAAAAGTTCGCCGCCTGTCTGCACATTTTCGAAAGTCACCTACTGCTTCAGCCGGCTTTGCCGGCTTTCAGCGCCATTTGCATCTTCCGGCTCACAGACTGGTGTGTGATGTCCCCACGCGTTGGAATTCAACTCTGCACATGTTGGTCAGGATATGTGAGCAGAAGAGGGCAGTTGTTGAGTACCTACATCACCTAAGCCGTCGGGAAATGGGTCAAACTCCACACATAACACCGTAGGAGTGGAGATGGATGTCCGACCTATGTACCATCCTCCAAAACTTTGAGGACTCCACCAAGAAGGTGAGCGGCGATGACGCCATTATTAGCGTCACCATACCGCTTCTCTGCCTTCTAAAACGGTCTCTGCTCAAAAACAAACATGATGCATTGCAGGCGGAGCGCGATGAGTTGGAGCAAGAAACAGTAGTGGGTGTGGGTGATAACACACAGCCCAGCCTCGTCTCATCACAACGTGCAGTGGAGGACTATGACGAAGAGGAGGATGAAGACATGGAGCAACTCTCCGGCCAAATTGAGGATATGACATGCACACCAATCATATCCTCGGTTCAGCGTGGCTGGCCAGAGGACAGGGTAGATGAGGAGGAGGAGGAAGAGGAGGAGGACAGCATGTTCAGTCATCGTGTTGGACAGGATACTGAAGTGATGGCTGTTAAGAGTCTGGCGCACATGGCTGACTTTATGGTAAGCTGCCTGTCTCGTGACCCTCGCGTTAAGAACATCTTGGCCGACAATCATTACTGGTTGGTAACACTGTTAGACCCACGCTACAAGGAGAACTTTATGTCTCTTATTCCCGAGGCGGAGAGGTCAGCCAAAATGCAGCAGTTCCGGAAGGCCATAGTCACGGAAGTAGGCAAAGCATTCCCCTCACAAAACGCTAGCGGCATAGGTCAGGAATCAGTGGACAAGCAAGGCGTACAGCCAAGAGGGGCACAAGTCCAATCCGCCAGAGGTAGGGGAACAGTCTTTAAGCTGTGGGACAGTTTACTCAGCCCCTCACGTACCACAGCCCCTGAGGTGCGGGGTAGTGCCACAAGAAATCCTAAGTTTGCCCAGATGCTCAAGGAGTACCTTGCAGATCGAACAACTGTACTCCAACATTTCTCTGTGCCTTACAATTATTGGGTATCCAAGCTGGACACGTGGCATGAATTGGCTCTCTACGCCTTGGAAGTCCTGGCCTGCCCTGCCGATAGCGTTTTGTCAGAGCGTGTTTTTAGTGCCGCAGGTGGAATCATTACAGATAAACGCACCCGCTTGTCAACTGAAAATGCTGACAGGCTGACTCTGATCAAGATGAACAAGGGTTGGATTGGGCCAGACTTCACCACACCACCAGCAAATGAAAGCGGAATTTAAAGTTTGTAACGGGAATTTGCCATGTACCTCCACTCACCCATGGGTACACACTTCTGGAGTTTGGCTAATTGCTGGACTGCCCCTCCTTTTCCTCATGCGCCACCATGATGACCGTTACAATAGTTAGGCCGTTGTTTCAGGTATACCCCCAGTGGTAAATTTTTTTGCCCATTCTTTCAGAATGTGCATTACAACGACAGGAGACCCGCTCCTTTGCAATGGGAACAATGTTTTGAGGCCCTCATGCACATCTCTATCCAGGGACAATGTGGAGCCTCCCAATTTTTGGCTGACCTGCTTAAGGGCTATACTACAATAGACCCACTTCCTTACAATGGGTACTTCAGGTTTACAGGCCATCATGCACGTCTCTATCCAGGGACAATGTGGAGCCTCCAAATTTTTGGCTGCCCTGCCTAAGGGCTATACTACAATAGACCCACTTCCTTACAATGGGCACTTCAGGTTTACAGGCCATCATGCATGTCTCTATCCAGGGACAATGTGGAGCCTCCCAATTTTTGGCTGCCCTGCCTAAGGGCTATACTACAATAGACCCACTTCCTTACAATGTGTACTTCAGGTTTACAGGCCATCATGCACATCTCTATCCAGGGACAATGTGGAGCCTCCCAATTTTTGGCTGCCCTGCCTAAGGGCTATACTACAATAGACCCACTTCCTTACAATGGGCACTTCAGGTTTACAGGCCATCATGCACGTCTCTATCCAGGGACAATGTGGAGCCTCCCAATTTTTGGCTGCCCTGCCTAAGGGCTATACTACAATAGACCCACTTCCTTACAATGGGTACTTCAGGTTTACAGGCCATCATGCAAGTCTCTATCCAGGGACAATGTGGAGCCTCCCAATTTTTGGCTGCACTGCCTAAGGGCTATACTACAATAGACCCACTTCCTTACAATGGGCACTTCAGGTTTACAGGCCCTCATGCACGTCTGTATGCAGGGGCATTGGTGAACCTCACAATTTTGGACTGCCCTGGCAAAGGAAAATACTACAAAGACTCACTTCCTCAAAATGGGCACATTAGACACAAGAGGCCTTCATGTACGTCTCTTCTCAGGGACATCGGAGTGCCACACAATGTTTTCACGTAAAATCTTTCATGTAATCTCCAAAAGTAACATACACCAGCTCTATCTCACTATTGGGTATGTGCCCTTAACATTTCCGCCATGAAAATTCATTTTGGTGTCATTTTGGAAGGTTTTCTGGTGAGTCCGTAAAAATGGGGTAAAACGCGGACAAAATTGTTCACAGCTGTGACTTTTGAGTGATAAATGCTTCAAGGGGTCTTCCCCATGCTGTTGCCATGTCATGTGAGCACTCTTCTGAGACTTTTGTGACATTTTTAGGGTTTCTACATGCTGCCGGGGGGTCATTTCATAAAAATACTCGGGTCTCCCATAGGATAACATTGGGCTCGGTGCTCGGGCCGAGTACACGAGTATCTTGGGATGCTCGGCCCGAGCCTCGAGCACCCGAGCTATACACAGTGTATAGTAAATCAAAAAGGTCAATGGAGCCTCTGTTAGCAGTCTGTACACGGAAAATAACCAGATATCCCTCCGGGAAGGACCTAGTCAAGGCGTGGCTCTTTTTAAGAGACCATCATAACCACCATGTTAAGTGACCCTTTTAGTCAATATCCATCTCTTGACGAGTTTAAAGATATGACAAGGGAAATACCAAGGCCAGGTATCCATCCACAGACAGCTGTTTCGGGGTATTGCCCCTCATCAGTATGGAGTAGGATTCTGGCTAGGTAGGAGCAATGCCTAGTAGATCAGCAAGACAAAACAATCACTGATAACATCAGTGCAGTCCGATGTTTCACACACTCCATAGACTTGTAAAGGTGTGTGAAGGGAGACTCCTTGACAGACACAGCACACTGCAATTTTGTTCTCATGCCTATTGGCATGAGAAAAAAATCATAGATGGACACTGACCTATAGTTTAACACTGGTATCGGATTGCACTTGTCAGTGTTAAACACAAGTGGGAGTAAGGCCTATTAGAGATGAACTGTAGGTATACTTTATGTTTAATGTATACATATTAAAATTAGAACCAGTTCACACATTTTTCTTTACTACGGGACAGTGGGTTCTGCCTGAATCCCCTATGTAGACTGCAATGACAGGAAAGGAGTTCAAACAAATTCCATGTGATGTTTTTATTTTTATATGTTCAATCTATTTTATTGTAAACATATCATATTATACATATACAGCATGTGAAACTGAATGACTGACATGTCAAACCTTTTATAAATTGCATAGTAAAGAAATCAGGTTTTTTCAATCTGTCACAATTTGACCGAATAATGAACACTTTTCATCTATAAACCTCAATAAACATCTTCAAATTGGATTCCGACGAGAACCCAGGAAAAGGGGAGGAGAAGAGAAGAGAGATAGAGAAGAAAAAGGAAAGAAAGGGGGGAGGAGGGAGGAAAATCAGAAGGGGAAGTGTGGGGGAGGTAGGTAGCAGTGTGAGTAAGCTGGGAAGACGAAGGCAGACACACAAGGGAAAGGGGTGGGTAATTCGATTTGATTAGGGTGGGGGAGGGGCGCTCTCTGTCGTCTGAGAATCAGGTGATCCTACATTCTTGTCCGGTTCATCCCTGACCATGCTTTACTCCACCAATTTAATAAGATGTTATGGCTCCATCAAAACAGTTTAACAAAATCTGAAGAATCTTTAAATAGGATCCATTCTCCCCAGGTCCTGCAAAATTTGTCTCTAGTACCCGCAATGTCGGCAGAGAGCTCCTCCATCCTATATATGTTTGCCATTTCAGAATACCACTCCGAGATAGGAGGGATTGTGGAGGACTTCCAGTACCTAGGTATGACGGAGCGCGCCGCCGCCAGGCAGAAGCGGAGTATGTCTCTCTTATGATAAGCGATTGAGTGTGGTAACATAGAGAGGAGGACTATCTTGGGACAGTTATCCACTGCTTTCCCAGTTATGAGCTGATAGTTAGCAAGGACTTTTCCCCAAAACTGTTTTATTCCATCACACTCCCACCAGATATGTGTCATTGTACCGACGTCTTGCCCACATCTCCAGCACATCGCAGACACCGAAGGGAATATAATATGTAGTTTAGACGGAAACTGGTACCAACGTGTCAAAATCTTAAAATTTTTCTCCCCTGCAGAGCACGGGACTGACAATTTATGAGTAAATAAGAAACATTTCTTCCACTCATCGGGAGAGAAGTGTTGCTTCAGCTCCTTTTCCCAAGCCAATTGGTAGCCTCGTTTGCCTGAGACCCCAACTCTGATAAGAATACCGTACAGAAGGGAGACTGTGTGTTCAGGCGGGATGTTTTTAGTAAACAGTTCCTCAAAGGCCCTACAAGTGCCCCGGACTCGACCGACTGTTCTCGCCGGAGAGACAAATGCCCGTAGTTGGAGGAACTCCAACCATTGTGAACTTCTAGACGGGAGTTGTGTCCGAAAGGTTTGGAATGAGGGTAATTTACCATCAATCAGTATGTGTCCCAAGCGGATGTCTTCCTCCGCCCTCCAGCCAAAGTAGTTTCTCTGTTTATATCCAGGGCGAAATGATGGAGTATAGAATAAGGAAGCAAGGGGACTAACTAGTTGAGGAGGGGACATTTTTTTGGATACTATGTGACTAACTTTGAGCGTTTCTTTGGTAAAATCTGAAAGCATCCCTACGTTAGGAAGATCTGAAGGAGGTATCCAAGGGAGGTGTTTGAGAGGGATCTCCAGTCCTTCTTGCTCTACCTGTATCCATTGCTTAGAGTCGCTGTTGAAATGCCAGTCTAATATACGGGTCAAGGCTGCAGCCTGCATGTAGACTCTGAAGTTAGGAAGGCCCGCTCCTCCACACTCCCTTGGAAGAGTAAGAGTGCGTAAGTTGATTCTTGGTTTAATTTTACCCCATATGAATCGGATAATAGCAGATTGAAGGGTACGAAAAAAACTACTGGGAGGAGAAATGGGGATGGTTTGAAAGTAGTACAAAAAGCGTGGCAGGATATCCATTTTAAGGACATTCATCCTGCCCATCCAAGACAATTTCAGTCCCCTGTAAGACTTTAAGTTCTTGATTGTACTTTCTAGTAGTGGTAAGTGATTAAGTGTATATAGTTTGGAGAGGTCCGCTGGGATTGAAATACCCAAATATTTAATGGCCGAGGGTCTCCATTTGAATGGGAAGTTAGACATTGCCCGGGAAACTTCAGTTTGGGTCAAAGAGATATTTAAGGCTTCTGATTTTGATAGATTAACTTTAAAGTTACTAAGGAGGCCGAATCGTTCAAATTCCATCATTATAGACTGGATCGATATATGAGGTTGTGAGATGTATAACAGGAGATCATCTGCATATAATGCGATTTTATGATGGGTATCCCCGATCTTGAGTCCCTTGATGTTACTATTCCCCCTGAGAGCGTTAGCTAAGTGTTCCATGATGACTACATACAAAAGCGGGGATAAGGGGCAGCCTTGTCTGGTCCCGTTTCGTATAGCAAAGGAGGAGGATAAAGCCCCATTTATTCTGACCTTAGAGGTTGGGTTATCATATAAAGTGCCAATTTTCTGTAGAAATCGGGGTCCCAGTCCCAACTGACCCAATGCTGCCCTTAGAAATCCCCAATGGACTCTGTCAAAGGCTTTCTCAGCATCGATGGCTAGGAGACCCAGCGGGATCGAATTGCTTTTAGCTTTAGCAATAAGAGACAAAGTTTTAATTGTATTGTCTCTTGCTTCGCGGCCTTTGACAAACCCCACCTGGTCTGTGTTAATGACAGAGGGCAGAAAAGGGGACAATCTATCAGCCAAAATCTTAGAGTAAAGTTTTAGATCCACGTTCGCTAATGAGATAGGGCGATAGCTTGCAGCTAATAATGGGTCTTTCCCTGGTTTGGGGATCACAATAATGTGGCTTTCAGAGACTGAGGGGTTAGCCTTATGTCTTCATCAATAGAATTAAATGTTTTGGCCATTATCGGGGCTAATTGGTCCTTAAGCAATTTGTAAAAAGCCGGGGTGAACCCGTCGGGGCCAGGGGATTTACCTGAGGGAGTAATTTGAATTGCGTTACAGATTTCGGATTCCGATAAATCCTCCTCCAGGGTCTCTATAACATTGCTTTCTAGGGAGGGCAAGGCTGTCTCTTGTATATATCTCCCGATTCTATCTGCCAGGTCAGTGGGTGGGAGCTCCGCATACTGCCCTTTAATATTATATAGGTCTTCGTAGTAGGACCGAAAGACCTCCAGGATCTCTGTTGGATCATATCTTTTGTCTCCTTTGGTGTTGATGCATGGAATATATGAAGTGCTGGCCCAGGGATGCAAAAATCGTGCCAAAGGACGACCACATTTATCAGATGAATTATAATAAAATTTTTTGACTCTCTCTCTATGGCAGATAAATTTCTGGTCCAATAGGGTTTTTAGGTTCGTTCGTTTAAGGACGAGGTCAGCCAGAACTGTGGGGGTACGTGTCAGTTTATGTGTATTTTCCAACTCATGGATCTCTGTTAACAAGTTGTCAATCTCTTCAGCTCTTTCCCTCTTGATCCTAGAGCCGTGCTTAATCAGTATTCCACGTAAGACACACTTCAAGGTCTCCCATTGGGTAGGCTGAGAAGTTGGGTCAGAACTATGGACTTGCGTAAAGGAGTCGATTGAATCCCTCAACTCCGTTAGGCAGAGATTGTCTTTGAGTAAGTTGTTGTTTAACCTCCAGGTCCATGAGCGCTGGGGGAGGGAGGGTACCTGAAGAGATAGGTAGACTGGGGCATGGTCGGACCAAAACATTTCCCCTATCTCTGTAATGGGATGCCAAGCCAGTGCTCCGTGGCTTACCAGAAAAAGGTCTATCCTGCTGTATGAGTTGTGTGGTGGGGAATAATATGTGTAGTCCTTACCTTGAGGGTTTAGGATTCTCCATACATCAATCAGTCGGAGGGCGTGAAAAGTCCGCTTTAGGGCACGAAGTTCCTTAGTGCGGGTATTGCTCCGTCCAGAGGAGGAGTCCATGGCTGGGTCTAGGGTAAAGTTGAAGTCACCGCCAACCACCAATGTCCTCTCTGCAAAATCAGATAGCTGCGTCAGAAGGGCTCTTCAGGTAGAGATCTGATTAGTGTTAGGTAGGTAGCAGTTTGCGATTGTAAACGTCGAATTTGCGACCTTCAGTTTAAGGAATATATAACGACCCTGCTCGTCTATACAGGAGTCGACTATGGGGTGCACTAAGTGTTTATGGAGTGCAATCGATACCCCTTTAGATCTGGCCTCTGGGTTAACGCTGTGAAACCATACTGGATAAAATCTATCTCGTAGTATGGGTACATGATCTTTCTTAAAATGCGTCTCCTGTAGTAGAAGAATCTGAACCTTTTTTTTGTGCATAGAATACAGGACCTGTGAGCGCTTTTGAGGAGTATTAAAACCCCGTATGTTAATAGAGCAAAAATTGAGGGTAGTCATGTTGGTCCAAGGGCTTCAGAGAGCGTGAAGGGATCCGGGAGGGAAAGATAGGTGAAGGGAGACAAAGAGAAGTGGATCAAGATAGAGAAGAAGAGGAGGAGGAGAGAGCGGGGAGAGAGAAGGAAGAGAGGAAAAGAAAAAGAAAAGAAAAAAAAAAAAAAGGGGGGCCCTCAAAGAAGGTAAGATGTGTAGGATAGATAGGATAGTCTATCAAGAGACAAAGAAGGCACAAAAAAGGAAAAGTACAGGTAAATCAACAATCGGGGGGTTAGAATAATCTACACCTGCCCGCAGTGTGTAGACCCCCAGAGGGAAGTGGGCTTTCAACGGAGGTCTGCTCCTCCCAGGCCAACCCACGACCCAGTTTAAGAATTGTACAAAGTACTGAAAGCTGAATAAAACAGCAACACACCTAGCTCCATCAATTTCTGAATAGCTTAGTGAACATTTAAACCTATAAACATTCAAACATGTAGCCCTTTAAAGGATGTTTAGCCAAGGATAACTATCTGGGCATGTGAGATAATGAGATATATCAGGGCAAGATTTTATCCATAAGCCATTTTACTTGGACCTTTAAAGACCATTTTTCCACCTAGCGTCGGACATAAGCCTATATGGAAAAGGAACAATAAACTCAATAAACTGAGTCTCCAGATGAGACAATAGGGATAGACTCCTTTTCTCTTCTTCTCTGCGAGCTTCGATTCCTCCTACGAGCCCCAACCCGTTGTGGTAGGGGGACATTGGCCTCCATCCCAGAGGTACCGTGAACATAAGGCCAGTCTGTAACCGGAATATGTACAATGGGTATCTCAAGGGCCGCGCAAAAGCTTGGAAGATCTGTCAAAGAATGAAGCACATGTAGGAGTCCAGCATGTCGGACCTGTAATTTGAATGGAAATCCCCATGAGTATAAGATATTCCTTTGTCGGAGGGCATCCAGGAGAGGTCTCAGGACTTTGCGTTTCTGTAGTGTATGACGGGATAAATCTGGCAACAGTTGGACTGGTGTATTTTTGAACAGAATGGAGTCCTTCTGTCGAGCCTTGTTTAAGATCTCTTCTTTTTTTTATATTTATGCACTCTGCAGATGACATCCCGTGGGTTGGAGCCTTCTACTGGTTTAGGGCCCAGGGATCTGTGTGCCCTATCCAGTTCCAGACGAGAGTCTCGTGGGAGGCCTAATATGGAGTTGAATAGGCGCCGTAGAGATTCATCCAGATCTTGGGGGGCCAGAGACTCAGGGAGACCCCTTACCCTGATATTGTTTCGCCTACCCCTATTTTCTAAATCATCTAGCAGACCTGTCAAATGCTCAATCTGAAGAGCTTGCGTAGACAGGGCCTGTGCTTGAGAAGCAAGTTGTGCTAAGATAGAGGCCGTGCAGGATTCAGAGGTTGCCATGCGTTCATTTAGCTGTTGCATCTCTCCTTTTACGCTGACTCTACTTTATATGAGGCCTACAATCTGGTTATGTAATTTTCCATTTCTTCTCTAGTTGGTATGGATCTAATTCGTGCCTTGAGGTCATCCCATACACAGACTTCCTGAGTATCTATTTGTGCATCTCCATCTGTGAGGCTGTGTGGAGGAGATCTGAGAGCAACAGGAGTTGTGCCCCTTTCTGGGGAGGAAGGGGTCTCTTGTAATAAGGCACTGCCTGACATATCTGGCAGTGTAAGAGGAAGTCCCAATGTTACCCGTCCAGGGTGTTGCATGTATGGAGCCAGCAAGGGGTCACACAGTGCAGGGCCAGGTGTATTGCCAGTGAGATAAATGGCAGCAGCAGAGTGTTTATTCTGAGCACCGGGAGCACTCTCCAGCTCCGTTGGTGCAGGAGCTATGGCAGGGGAGCTGGATGTCTGCTCTGGCTGCTGTGGCATAGCTGCTGCTTGTACTACTGTTGTGGACTGCGATCGCTGAGGCAGCAGGGGTTCTCCCTGTATCTTACCCCTGTCCTGCGTGTCCTGTTTGCCGTTCTTCTGTTCCAACGGCTGGTGAGGTGAACCCCCGTCCAGCGCGGCCATTTTAGGTAAGTGGGGATTTCTCTCATGTCTTGTCTCTCTCCTAAGTCTGGGCTGCTGCTCACCTCCGCTTGGTCTCTGAGAGGCTATGTCTGCTGCAGAGGTCCCGGGTGCCTGCGGCCGTTCTGTGTGTCGGGTCTCGTCTCCACTGGTAGATGGAGAGGGGCTGTAGCTGGAGAGGAGGCTGTCGCCATTTTGGGATCCGACGGAGCCAGGCCCGTGCTCCTAAGGAATCTCTGAATACTTGCAGGGGAAGGCACCGGGTGGTCACTCCTCGGTCTGCTGTAATCCCTCTTCTTCCTGGCCGGCATTGAATGTGTTTGGAGCAGGGTGTGTAGCTTTATAATGGGTCTAGGGCCACTCCGGGCACGGGAGCTAGAGTGATCAGTGTCCTCACTCCTCCATTGCCAGGCCACGCCCCCGATGTTTTTGTTTTTAAATTATAATTTTTATTGATTTTCAAAAGCAAACAAATCATTACATAGAAACAAATAATATTAATAATATCAACAATATTATCAGCAAAATGACAAGAAAACTGTATATCACTCCTTTTACAATTCAGTACTACAACATCTATTCAATGTTTACAGTAGTCACAGTAAGACTCATAATCTTTAATACCTCGTGGAAATTCTTATAGCTAACTATGTGAATGAATTTGCAACCATCTTGTTAAACTCTCCTACTCCCCCCCTACACCTCCCTCTGCTCAAACCCACTCCCACCTAGTCACCTTCAACCCTCACCTCCAATCCTCCAAGTGTACCACCTAATTTCTCAGAGGGATACCACGCTGTCTCCTTAAATGGTGACATTAAGTGTTCTATTTCCTCCGAATTGTAGTAGGTTATAATAAACTCCCTCCACTTTTTGAAGTGACTACCCAATCGTCCCGACTTCCTTCCAGCATCAAGGCCCTCTAACGCCATCAGCCGTTTTATGTGGATTATTACTTCTTCGAACGAGGATACTTTTGACTCTAACCAATATTTCAGTATCATCCTCTTTGTTGCAAGTATGATTACATGTAATAGTAAAGGGGGATGTTTACTCCTCCTCCCCTCGACGTTCACCTCTTCCCACACATGGAACAGAACCTGAGTAGGGGAGAGAAGGAGTTTGATATCCCAGAGTTTAGCAACACACTTTGATACTTGGACCACAGTGGCTCAAGGTGGGGACACAGCCACAATCCATGGTAGAGATCCGTAGCTTCTAAATTACATTTCGGACAACGAGTAAGCCTCTCAGGATTCTCAAGCTTTCTGGGCAAATTGAATGCATAGATCGCCCGATGTATCACTTTATATTGAGTCTCCCGCCACTGCTCATACAGTATTGCCTTTTGTAGGGCCCTCCACCCCTCCCTGATCTTTTGTTCCAATGTCAGAAACCCCTACTTGCTTTTCCCATGGCTTAAAGAAACTCTCTGGTCTCGCATCGCCCCATATAGAGATGAAATTGAGGAGGACGTTTGTGCCAACTTCACCAGGCCGTCAAATGTATTAAGTGACACCTTCGACGATATGTCTTGCAATTGAGCCAATACCTTATGTTTCACCTGATCATACTGGATTATTTGGTTAAGATTCAACCCATAATTACCTAGCAATTCTTCCCTCCCCAACCATCGTGGCTCAGAAGGATGAAAAAGATGGGAGACCCTCTGTATACCTTTCTGCCTCCATTCTTCAAATAGTTTATTGCTAATTCCCTGGCTGAACCCCGGATTATCCCATAAGGGTAGATATTTAGAAATTTTATATGTCAACTTGTAATGCTTCCTCACTGCCCTCCAGGCTGCTATCGTATCCTTCATGTGATTTTTTTTCTGAACATGTCAATCTGTTCCAACAGCCACAGAAAAGCAGCTACTGATTTTTTAGAAAAAAAAATACACAAACTGAGACAGTAAGAAAAAAAACCCCAGCCAGTTTCAAAAAATAGATAAATATATAATTAAATCCCTTTGAACTCAGATTGTGTCATTGCAGTCTGTGGTTCTGTCGGGACTTGTCTAAATCCTGTTTTATGGGGGTTCAAGCAGAATCTCAGGATGCACTGCAGAAAGACAGTGTGAAGGGGGCTTAATACGGAGGCGTAACGATCGCGGTCACAGAGATTGCTACCATGAACGAGCCTGGGGTACAGGTGGCTCGCCAGCCCCAGCGCCTGTTTAAGTTGGATGTGCATCCGAGGGTGCGCATCCAGTTGAAATACATCGTAGCGCAGAGATCTGTCGCGTCCCTGTACTGCGATGTGCTGGCCGCCAATTAAGGCTATGAATATTCGCTGCTCCCCACACTAATGGGGAAAGGGGAGCAGAGAATATGCCAGCATCCGGCAGCTGATTGTGCTGTAAGTGAGCACGCCATGCATGACAGAGATGTTGCCGCATGCCATCATCGGAGGGGAGCTAGGAGGTGAGTATAATTGTTTATTTTGTTTATTGTGTGTGGTGCCCGGGGGTATAATATGTACCAGGATGCGGCCAGGATGGGGACATAAAACTGGCTGGGGCCATCATGGGGACATGCATACTACGCTGGGGCTATTATGGGGACATGTATACCAGGATGGGGCCTTATGGGGATATGTATAAAAGGATGGGTCCATTATAAGGACATGTATACCAGGATGGGTCCATTATGTGGACATGTATATCAGGATGGGGTCATTATGGGAACATATATAGAAAGAATGGGGCCATTATGGGGATATATACCAGGATAGGTCCATTATGGGGACATGTATACCAGGATGAGGCAATTATGGGAATATACACTACAGTTCAAAAGTTTGGGGTCACCAAGACAATTTTGTCTTTTCCATGAAAAATAATACTTTTATTTATCAAATGAGTTGCATAATGAATAGAAAATATAGTTCAGACATTGACTAGGTTAGAAATAATGATTTTTACTTGAAATAATAATTTTCTCCTTCAAACTTTACTTTCGTCAAAGAATGCTCCCTTTGCAGCAATTCCAGCTTTGCAGACCTTTGGCACTCTAGCTGTTAATTTGCTGAGATAATTTGGAGATATTTCACCCCATGCTTCCAGAAGCCCCTCCCACAAGTTGGATTGGCTTGATGGGAACTTTTTGCGTACTATACGATCAAACTGCTCCCACAACAGCTCAATAGGGTTGAGATCTGGTGACTGGGCTGGCCCCTCCATTAGGCCCGTTTCACACGTCAGTGAAAAACAGTGACGTTTTTCACTGGCGTGTAAAACACGCACATGTCCCTGCGTGTGCCGTGATTCACGGCACACGTGGGTTGTCTAAGTGCAATCCGGGCTCCGTTCTCCGTGGCCCGTGATTGCACTTAGAAAACAACTCACCTGCGCCCGCTCCCGCTGACCATGGTGCTGATCGCTCCCGCGGTGCAGCATACGGCCGGCGGTGACCCCCGCAGCAGCTGCTTCCGGGTCGGCTGTGTCGCGCATAATGAATATGCGCGACAATAATGAGCCGGCTCAGAAGCAGCAGGGAGAACGGGCTGCAGAGGACATCGCTGGACGCCGGGTGAGTAAAAATGATTTTTATTTTAAAAGCACGTTTTTTTCTGGCACGTGTTTCACGGACCACACCACTGCGTGGTCCGTGGAACATCAGTGATGCCAGAAAAAAATGGACATGTCTCCGTGCGGCAATCACGCACAAGCGGGTACGCCGCACGGAGACACGTGCAGTGAAAAATCACTGACGTGTGAGCAGACCAATTCATTATAATGGGTCTGCGTATGTCAGTGATTCTGGTACGTTTTAAAAAAAGCACAAACGTCCCAGAATCACTGACGTGTGAAAGGGGCCTTACAGATAGAATACCAGCTGCCTGCATCTTCCCTAAATAGTTCATGCATAATTTGGAGGTGTGCTTTGGGCCATTGTGCTGTTGTAGGATGAAATTGGCTCCAATCAAGCGCTGTCCACAGGGTATGGCACGGCGTTGCAAAATGGAGTGATAGCCTTCCTTATTCAAAATCCTTTTGAATTTTACCTTGTACAAGTCTGCCACTTTGCCATCACCAAAGCAATCCCGGACCATCCCATTACTTCCACCATGCTTGACAGATGACGTCAGGCAATCTTCCAGCATCTTTTCAGTAGTTCTGCGTCTCACAAATGTTCTTCTGTGTGATCCAAACACCTCAAACATCGATATGTCTGTCCATAACACTTTTTCCAATCTTCCTCTGTCCAATGTCTGTGCTCTTTTGCCCATATTAATCTTTTAATTTTATTAGCCAGTCTCAGTTATGGCTTTTTCTTTGCCACTCTGCCCTGAAGGCCAGCATCCCGGAGTCACCTCTTCATTGTAAATGTTGACACTGGCGATTTGCGGGTACTATTTAAAGAAGCTGCCAGTTGAGGACCTGTGAGGCGTCGATTTCTCAAACTAGAGATTCTAATGTACTTGTCTTATTGCTCAGTTGTGCAGCGGAGCCTCCCACTTCTCTCTCTACTCTGGTAAGAGCCGGTTTGTGCTCTCCTCTGAAGGGAGTCATACACACCGTTGTAGGAAATCTTCAGTTTCTTGGCAATTTCTCGCATGGAAAATCCTTCAATTCTAAGAACAAGAATAGACTGTCGAGATTCACATGAAAGTTTTCTTTTTCTGGCCATTTTGAGAGTTTAATGGAACCAACAAATGTAATGCTCCAGATTCTCAACTAGCTCAAAGGAAGGCCAGTTTTATAGCTTCTCCAATCAGCAAAACTGATTTTAGCTGTGCTAACATGCTTGTACAAGGGTTTTCAAGGGATTTCTAAACATCCATTAGCCTTCTAACACAGTTAGCAAACACAATGTACCATTAGACTAGTCAAAGCGCTTGTTACACCGCGAAACGGCCGTCGTCCGCTTGCCGCTCCCGCACTCCCCTCTCCTCCACATACTGTAATTCACATGCTTTAAATAAAGCTGAAAAAACTCATGGTGAGATGCCGCCTTTCTTCCTTTACTTGGATTCTTCTGAACAATGTACCATTAGAACACTGGTTGTTGGAAATGGGCCTCTATACACCTATGTAGATATTGCATTAAAAACCTGACCTTTGAAGCTAGACTAGTCATTTACCACATTAACAATGTATAGAGTGTATTTCTGTTTAGTTTAATGTTAGCTTCATTGAAGAAAAATGTGCTTTCCTTTCAAAAATAAGGAAATATCTAAGTGACCCTAAACCTTTGAACTCTAGTGTATATACCAGGATGGAGAAATTATGGGGATATCTATATCTATACCAGGATGGGGGCCATATACAGTTAGGTCCAGAAATATTTGGACAGTGACACAAGTTTTGTTATTTTAGCTGTTTACAAAAACATGTTCAGAAATACAATTATATATATAATATGGGCTGAAAGTGCACACTCCCAGCTGCAATATGAGAGTTTTCACATCCAAATCGGAGAAAGGGTTTAGGAATCATAGCTCTGTAATGCATAGCCTCCTCTTTTTCAAGGGACCAAAAGTAATTGGACAAGGGACTCTAAGGGCTGCAATTAACTCTGAAGGCGTCTCCCTCGTTAACCTGTAATCAATGAAGTAGTTAAAAGGTCTGGGGTTGATTACAGGTGTGTGGTTTTGCATTTGGAAGCTGTTGCTGTGACCAGACAACATGCGGTCTAAGGAACTCTCAATTGAGGTGAAGCAGAACATCCTGAGGCTGAAAAAAAAGAAAAAATCCATCAGAGAGATAGCAGACATGCTTGGAGTAGCAAAATCAACAGTCGGGTACATTCTGAGAAAAAAGGAATTGACTGGTGAGCTTGGGAACTCAAAAAGGCCTGGGCGTCCACGGATGACAACAGTGGTGGATGATCGCCGCATACTTTCTTTGGTGAAGAAGAACCCGTTCACAACATCAACTGAAGTCCAGAACACTCTCAGTGAAGTAGGTGTATCTGTCTCTAAGTCAACAGTAAAGAGAAGACTCCATGAAAGTAAATACAAAGGGTTCACATCTAGATGCAAACCATTCATCAATTCCAAAAATAGACAGGCCAGAGTTAAATTTGCTGAAAAACACCTCATGAAGCCAGCTCAGTTCTGGAAAAGTATTCTATGGACAGATGAGACAAAGATCAACCTGTACCAGAATGATGGGAAGAAAAAAGTTTGGAGAAAAAAGGGAACGGCACATGATCCAAGGCACACCACATCCTCTGTAAAACATGGTGGAGGCAACGTGATGGCATGGGCATGCATGGCTTTCAATGGCACTGGGTCACTTGTGTTTATTGATGACATAACAGCAGACAAGAGTAGCCGGATGAATTCTGAAGTGTACCGGGATATACCTTCAGCCCAGATTCAGCCAAATGCCGCAAAGTTGATCGGACGGCGCTTCATAGTACAGATGGACAATGACCCCAAGCATACAGCCAAAGCTACCCAGGAGTTCATGAGTGCAAAAAAGTGGAACATTCTGCAATGGCCAAGTCAATCACTAGATCTTAACCCAATTGAGCATGCATTTCACTTGCTCAAATCCAGACTTAAGACGGAAAGACCCACAAACAAGCAAGACCTGAAGGCTGCGGCTGTAAAGGCCTGGCAAAGCATTAAGAAGGAGGAAACCCAGCGTTTGGTGATGTCCATGGGTTCCAGACTTAAGGCAGTGATTGCCTCCAAAGGATTTGCAACAAAATATTGAAAATAAAAATATTTTGTTTGGGTTTGGTTTATTTGTCCAATTACTTTTGACCTCCTAAAATGTGGAGTGTTTGTAAAGAAATGTGTACAATTCCTACAATTTCTATCAGATATTTTTGTTCAAACCTTCAAATTAAACGTTACAATCTGCACTTGAATTCTGTTGTAGAGGTTTCATTTCAAATCCAATGTGGTGGCATGCAGAGCCCAACTCGCGAAAATTGTGTCACTGTCCAAATATTTCTGGACCTAACTGTATACCAGGATGCGGACATATATACCATAATGGGGTCATTATGGGGACATCTATACCAGGATGTGGTCATGATGGGGACATATATATCAAGATGGGACCAGGATGTGGACATAAACCAGGATGGGGCCAGGATGTGAACATATACCAGGATGGGCCATGATGAGGAGATATATACCAGGATATAACCATGATGGGAACATATACCAGAATAGGGCCATGATGGAGACACATATCAGGGTGAGGACTTATATAAAAGGATGGACCATGATTGGGATATATATACACCACGATGGGCCATGATATGGACATATATTCCAGGATGGGGTTATATATTCCAAGATATAGCCAGCCATGATGATGTCATACACCAGGATGGGGGACATGTTTGCCAGAATGTTGCCCGGGATGGGGGACATTAGTACAGGATAGGGGTCAGTACTACGCAGTCAATGGGAAGGGGCGCTCAACTGTTTTCGTCTTTCCATTTGCAGAGCTCCTAAATGCCAAAATAGAGTTAACCCCTTCAATTGACCACATTTTGGAAATCACATCCCTCTAGGAATTCATCTATGGGTGTAGTGACTATTTAGTCTCTGGAAAACACTCATGATGTCAAATGCAGTGAATAGTGCAGAATTAAAAATTGCACACATTTTAGATCAGTAGCCATTTATCCTGTGCTCTATGCTGAGCACTTACATTGGAGTTTCCATTTACATCTCCAAAATACATTATTCAGGTTATATCTGCAACGGATCTATTCACTAATGAGGCAGCGGAGTTAAGGCCCCGTCACACACAGAGAAAAATCTTTGGCAGATCTGTGGTTGCAGTGAAATCATGGACATATTGTTCCATTTGTACACAGCCACAAACCTGGCACTGATTGTCCACAATTTCACTGCAACCACAGATCTACGATACGATAGGATACGATACGATACACTTTATTGATCCCGTGGGAAATTATGGTATCACAGCAGCACAACTTAAATCATAACATGAATTATATAATTGACAAGACAGTAGAGTTGATAGAAGAACATTATACATTGGATAAGGTCATATACAGCGGGTGAACTGAAATCTGCTGCAGATTTATCTCTGTGTGTGACAGGGCCTTTACTCTGGACTCCATTTGGCCTCTGTTCAGCAGTGTCCATCTTCTCAAAGGTGAACAAAAACTGCTGATAACTGCACTTTTGTGGACGTGTAAAAACACGCATAAAAATATGGACACCACCGGACCACAAGCTAGACGGAAGTTCAAAGTGACTCCCTCTGCTTCATTACAGTGACTTTTCCGTTGGAAATTATGTCTGAATCACGTTTTTTCTGAGATTTACACGTGATCCCTGGTGTAAATGCTCAGCGTAGAGTGCAGGATAAATATGAGCTGCATCGTACTGCAAGCTTTTAGAGGCAGAATTAACAAATCAACAGCAGTTGAAGAATTGGCTTATTCATTTATTTTTTACTACATTCACCTTGCGTTATAAATGATTAGGCAAGAATGGGAAAAAGAGAATTTTGTTTACTTACCGTAAATTCTTTTTCTTATAGTTCCGTATTGGGAGACCCAGACCATGGGTGTTTAGCTTCTGCCTCCGGAGGACACACAAAGTACTACACTTAAAAGTGTAGCTCCTCCCTCTGAGCTTATACACCCCCTGGTGAGCAGACCCAGCCAGTTTAGTGCAAAAGCTGAAGGAGAATAGCCACTCACAAATAGAACAGAGCAAGAGCCGGAACAACCGGAGACTCTGTGCACGACAACAGCCGGTGATAACACGCGGAACAAGAAATTGCCAACAGGCAACAAGGAGGGTGTTGGGTCTCCCAATACGGAACTATAAGAAAAAGAATTTACGGTAAGTAAACAAAATTCTCTTTTTCTTTATCGTTCCTTTGGGAGACCCAGACCATGGGACGTTCCAAAGCAGTCCCTGGGTGGGAAATAAACAGAAAAACTAAGAAGTAGGCAGAACCTAACTTCACAAATAGGCGACAGCCGCCTGAAGGATGCGTCTGCCCAAGCTCGCATCTGCCGAAGCATGAGCATGCACTTGGTAGTGCTTCGAGAAGGTATGCAGGCTAGTCCAAGTGGCAGCCTGACAGACTTGTTGAGCCGTAGCCTGGTGCCTGAAAGGCCAAGAGGCACCGACAGCTCTGGTCGAATGTGCCTTGATCCCCGGCGGGGGAGGCACCTGAGTACTCTGGTAGGCGTCCGAAATGGTCGATCTAATCCAACGGGCTAAGGTCGGCTTAGAAGCAGGGAGGCCCTTGCGCCGACCTGTGGTTAGCACAAAAAGAGAGGTGCACCGCCTAAGCGCAGCGGTGCGAGACACATAGATCCGGAGAGCACGCACCAGATCCAGAGTATGCAGCGCTTTTTCAAAGCAATGAACAGGAGCCGGACAGAAGGAAGGTAGGGTAATGTCCTGGTTAAGGTGGAAAGGAGAGACCACCTTAGGAAGAAAGTCCGGAGTCGGACGGAGAACCACCTTGTCTTGATGAAAAACTAAAAAAGGTGACTCCGAAGAGAGCGCAGCCAAATCAGAGACTCTCCTGAGGGAAGTTATGGCCACCAGAATGGCCATTTTCTGAGAAAGACGATACAAAGAAACCTCCCTAAGAGGCTCAAAAGGGGGTTTCTGCAAAACCATGAGAACCAAGTTAAGGTCCCAGGGATCCAAGGGCCGCCGATAAGGCGGAATGATGTGAGACGCGCCTTGCATGAAGGTGCGGACCTGAGCCAGCCGAGCAAGACGCCGCTGGAACAGTACTGACAGAGCTGAGACTTGTCCCTTGAGAGAGTTGAGGGACAGTCCTAGCTGCAGACCGGACTGTAGAAAAGACAGAAGGGTCGGCAAGGAGAATGGCCAAGGAGGATGGTCAGTAGAGCGACACCAGGACAGGAAAATTTTCCAAGTCCTGTGATAGATCTTAGCGGAGGAAGACTTACGGGCCCGAGTCATCGTGGAGATGACTTCAGGAGGGATACCAGAAGCCGTCAAGATCCAGGACTCAAGAGCCACGCCGTCAATTTGAGGGCCGCAGAATTCAGGCGGAAAAACGGACCTTGTGAGAGTAGGTCTGGACGGTCCGGGAGATGCCACGGCATCTCTACGGACAGATGGAGCAGGTCTGGATACCAAGCTCGCCTGGGCCAGTCCGGTGCAATGAGGATGACTCGACAGCCCTCCATTCTGATCTTGCGCAGAACTCTGGGCAAGAGAGCTAGAGGGGGAAACACGTAGGACAGACGAAACTGGGACCAGTCTTGAACCAGTGCATCCGTGGCGAATGCCTGAGGGTCGTGGGAGCGAGCCACGTAAACGGGAACCTTGTTGTTGTGACGGGATGCCATTAGGTCCACGTCCGGAGTGCCCCATTTGCGGCAGATTGACTGAAACACTGCCGGGTGCAGTGACCACTCGCCACCGTCCACGGTTTGACGGCTGAGATAATCTGCCTCCCAGTTTTCCACACCTGGGATGTGGACTGCGGATATGGTGGACTTGGAGTCCTCCGCCCATTGAAGGATGCGTTGTACCTCCAACATTGCCAGGCGGCTGCGTGTCCCGCCTTGGTGATTGATGTAGGCAACCGCTGTTGCGTTGTCTGACTGGACTCGAATGTGCCTGCCCGCCAACAGGTGGTGAAAAGCTAGGAGAGCTAGAAGCACGGCTCTGGTTTCCAGCACATTGATTGAAAGGGCTGACTCGGACGGAGTCCAAGTGCCCTGCGCTCTGTGGTGGAGATATACCGCTCCCCAGCCGGATAGACTGGCATCCGTGGTGAGAATCACCCAGGACGGGGCCAGGAAGGAGCGCCCCTGGGACAGGGAGAGAGGCCGAAGCCACCACTGAAGAGAGCTCCTGGTTTGTGGGGACAGAGCCACTAACCTGTGTAAAGAGGAAGGCCGCTTGTCCCAACAGCGGAGAATATCCAGCTGCAGGGGGCGCAGATGGAACTGGGCAAAGGGAACAGCCTCCATGGACGCCACCATTTGACCCAGCACCTGCATCAGACGCCTGAGGGTATAACGGCGGGGCCTCAGCAGAGAGCGCACCGCTAGCTGAAGGGACTGCTGTTTGACTAAGGGCAACTTCACAAGTGCCGTCAAGGTCTCGAACTGCATCACTAGGTACGTGAGACTCTGGGTCGGAGTCAGAGTGGATTTGGGCAGATTGACCAGCCACCCGAATTGGGCTAGAGTGGAGAGAGTGAGCGAGACACTCCGCTGACAGTCTGCGCTGGATGAAGCCCTGACTAGAAGGTCGTCCAGGTAAGGAATCACTGCCAACCCCTGGAGGTGCAGAACTGCAATCACTGCTGCCATGACCTTGGTGAATACCCGAGGGACCGTGGCCAACCTGAAGGGGAGAGCCACGAATTGGAAATGATCTTCTCCTACTGCAAAACGTAGCCAACGCTGGTGTGACACTGCAATTGGCACATGCAGATAGGCATCTCTGATGTCGATGGATGCCAGGAAATGCCAGGGCAGCACGGTGGCTCAGTGGTTAGCACTGCAGCCTTGCAGCGCTGGGGTCCTGGGTTCAAATCCTACCAAGGACACTATCTGCAAGGAGTTTGTATGTTCTCCCCGTGCTTGCGTGGGTTTCCTCCGGGTTCTCCGGTTTCCTCCCACACTCCAAAGACATACAGATAGGGACTCTAGATTGTGAGCCCCAATGGGGACAGTGTTGCCAATGTATGTAAAGCGCTGTGGAATTAATAGCGCTATATAAATGAATAAAATTATTATTATTATTATTATTAAATCCCCTTGGGACATAGAGGCAATGACTGATTGCAGAGACTCCATGCGAAAGCGCCGCACCTGAACATGCTTGTTGAGAAGCTTCAGATCCAGGATGGGCCGAAAGGTACCGTCCTTTTTGGGAACTAGGAAGAGATTTGAGTAGAAACCTCTGAACTGTTCCTGGGCTGGAACCGGTACAATTACTCCATTTGCCTGCAAGGCTGCCACGGCCTGTGAGAAGGCGGCGGCCTTGGAGCAGGGGAGAGTTGAGAGAAAAAATCTGTTTGGCGGACTGGAAGAGAATTCTATCCTGTAGCCGTGGGAGATGATATCTCTCACCCACTGATCAGAGACGTGTTGAAATCAAGCGTCGCCAAAGTGGGAGAGCCTGCCACCGACTAAGGACGTTGCTGGAGCGGGCAGATAGTCACGAGGAGGCTGCCTTAGTGGGAGCAGCTCCTGCGGACTTCTGTGGACGCGCTTTTGGGCGCCAGTTGGATTTCTGGTCCTTGGCTGAGTTAGCGGACGAGGCCGAGGGCTTAGAGGACGACCAGTTGGAGGAACGAAAGGAGCAAAACCTCGACTGATTCCTACCCTGGGCAGGTTTCCTGGCTTTGGTTTGTGGCATGGAAGTACTCTTCCCGCCAGTAGCTTCCTTAATAATTTCATCCAGCTGTTCTCCGAACAGCCGGGACCCAGCAAAAGGGAGCCCAGCAAGGTACTTCTTTGAAGAAGCATCTGCCTTCCATTCTCGAAGCCACAAGATTCTGCGGATAGCGAGGGAATTAGCCGAAGCCACCGCAGTGCGGTGAGAAGCCTCCAGCATGGCAGACATGGCATAGGATGAAAAGGCCAAAGCTTGGGAAGTTAAGGCATCCATTTCGGGCATAGATTCCCTGGTGAGGGAATGCATCTCCTCTAGAGAAGCAGAGATGGCCTTGAGAGCCCACACTGCTGCAAAAGTCGGACAAAACGCGGCCCCCGCCGCTTCATACACGGATTTGGCCAGAAGGTCAATCTGGCGGTCAGTGGAATCCTTAAGGGAAGTGCCATCAGCCACCGACACAACCGTCCGGGCTGCGAGCCTAGATACCGGAGGGTCTACCTTTGGGGAATGAGCCCACTCCTTGACCACCTCAGGTGGAAAGGGAAAATGGTCATCAGAACCACGCTTTGGGAAGCGCTTGTCAGGACAGGCCCTGGGCTTGGTCACAGCGGCCTGCAAACTGGAGTGGTTAAAGAACACACGCTTTGCTCTCTTAGGCAAGGTAAACTGGTGCTTTTCTGCCAGAGAGGGTTGCTCCTCTGATACTGGCGGATTGAGATCCAGTACAGAATTAATAGAAGCAATCAAGTCACTAAGATCTTTACTTTAGGACAGATCAATGGGGTACATGGAGTTAGTCTCCGAGCCCCCTGTAAGGGCATCCTCCTCATCCTGCGAGTCAGCTCTCGAATCAGAGCCACGGGAGGAGGAGGGAGAGGGAACCCTGCGTCTCTTCTCAGGAGGACGGGGTCTGGGCCCTGATGATGAGTCCTCTGTGAGCTCCAAACCTAAGGGACCCATAGCAGTAGGGGCACCCTGCAAAGGGGGCTGATGCATATTCATCAAAGTCCTGGACAGAAGTTCCATGGACTCAGCAAAAGACTGGGAGATAGACCTAGAAAAGGATTCTACCCAAGCCGGGGGTTCAGCCACAGGAGCAGCCTGAGAGACCACTGGGGGTGAGACTCCAGGCTGTGGCACCGCCAAGTTAGAGCAGGCATCACAATGTGGGAAGGTGCTCGGTTCAGGCAGTAGGAGCTTACATGCAGCACATACAGCATAAAGCTTTGGGGCCTTGCTCCTCGTGTGAGACATGCTGCTGGAGTGGGGGCTCTGCCAGAGAATGAACCCCAGAGAGTATATACAAAGGACCACAACCGAAGACTGGTTGTGGCTTACCAGACCGCTGGAGCGGTGTTGTGTGCCCTCCAGATCCCGAAGCCCGGACCTCCCTAAGCACAGCACCTCAGCAGGGATGCAGAGTGCAGACCAGCGCTGAGAGAGCACTGAGAAAATGGCCGCCGGAGCGAAGAGAGGGGGCGGGACTTGCTTGAGGAGCGGGACCTGGAGGGCCATAGGGACCTACAGGGGAGGGGACACACACTGCAGTGGGGAGTGTCCCTCCCCTGTACAGAACGGCCGCCGGGAGGAGCCGAGCCTGTCCCTCTGCATGAGTGACATGCGAGGGCAGTGAAACAGAAACTAGGCCTCCGGCGAAGCCGGGGCCTAAATTTGAGCGGCGCGGCCGACGTGCAGGCACCATAGGCGCGGTTCTCAGGCGACAGCCAGAGAACCCGCCGGAAATGTCAGTAAACACAATAAGCACACTCTCCCCCAACAATAAAGTACAGGGATCCCGAAATATAAACGTCTCAGGTACTTAGCTGCTGAGACGCAGGGCCAGGTCCCTGGGGATGAGTGCTCCAGTCCAGCAGGGTCCTGAAGGGCTGCGGATGGAGACCGGTCTCCTGCCAAGCATGGAGACCGTGCTGGCTCCCACTTCAAGCCAGAGCCCAGGAGGGATGGTGAAGGAGCACGGCATGTAAGGCTCCAGCCTAGGAATCAACCTTACAATACCGCCGACACAGTGGGGTGAGAAGGGACATGCCGGGGGTCCAGACGTGGACCCGCACTTCTTCAATCTCGTTCCAAAAGGAAAAAAAATCATATGAGAATGCATGTGTGGATGTATGCCTCCTGAACACAAAGCGATAAACTGGCTGGGTCTGCTCACCAGGGGGTGTATAAGCTCAGAGGGAGGAGCTACACTTTTAAGTGTAGTACTTTGTGTGTCCTCCGGAGGCAGAAGCTAAACACCCATGGTCTGGGTCTCCCAAAGGAACGATAAAGAAAAGGGAACGGAATATCCAGCTTGCCTACAAACTCAATTGATGCAAGGAATGTCCATTGAACCAAATGTGGATATCCAGAAATGAAAAAAAAAATCCAGATTCTAAAATTCTAAAAGTTTATAAAAAAAATGGATATCAAATCATGATGAAAGCACGTGTTTGAAACACTACAATACATCATTTTTAAAGCTTGAAAAAGAACGCATTGCAGCATTTGAAACATGTTTCTTTCATCATGATTTTAATATCCATATAACGTCTCTCTCACAGAAGAGTTAGAAATGCAGTAATAAGGCTGTACACTAGGTGGAACTGGGGATACCCAGAGGCTGAGGGAAGTCAGGTAGATCAGTGTCAGAACAGAGACGACACAGAGAGACACAGGGAGCAGACAGGAGAGAGGTCATAAGACAAGCCGGAGGTCGGGTAACCAGGAGAGAAAGTAGGAATACAAGGGGCAAACAACTGAGTAGTCAGGGGAGAAAGCCGGGGTCAGGAGCCAGACGGGAAAGAAGTCAGAGGGGAGTAGACAGAGGCAAGTCAGGAGGTCGGTCCAGGTTCAAGTACCAAGATCAGTCACTATACCAGGAGACAGCTGCTTGCAGCAACAGAGCCAGAAAATATTTCTGGAGGAGCATGCTCAGTAAAGAAGCCTGAGCAATTACCCAGAAGGTGAAAGAACAGGTGAGCAATCAGCTCCTATCAGAACCAACCTGGACTCCAGTATAGTGACCAAGCTGCTAGATCTGTAAGTGCCACAGAGCATCTCCAGGTCTGTGAGATGCTCTGAACAGAGAAACGTGACAATCCATTTTTTTTTAATAAACTTTTGCAATTTTAGAAGCTGGAATTTTTCCAAAAATAGACAGGTCAGAGTTAAATTTGCTGAAAAACACCTCATGAAGCCAGCTCAGTTCTGGAAAAGTATTCTATGGACAGATGAGACAAAGATCAACCTGTACCAGAATGATGGGAAGAAAAAAGTTTGGAGAAGAAAGGGAACGGCACATGATCCAAGGCACACCACATCCTCTGTAAAACATGATGGAGGCAACGTGATGGCATGGGCATGCATGGCTTTCAATGGCACTGGGTCACTTGTGTTTATTGATGACATAACAGCAGACAAGAGTAGCCGGATGAATTCTGAAGTGTACCGGGATATACTTTCAGCCCAGATTCAGCCAAATGCCACAAAGTTGATCGGACGGCGCTTCATAGTACAGATGGACAATGACCCCAAGCATACAGCCAAAGCTACCCAGGAGTTCATGAGTGCAAAAAAGTGGAACATTCTGCAATGGCCAAGTCAATCACCAGATCTTAACCCAATTGAGCATGCATTTCACTTGCTCAAATCCAGACTTAAGACGGAAAGACCCACAAACAAGCAAGACCTGAAGGCTGCGGCTGTAAAGGCCTGGCAAAGCATTAAGAAGTAGGAAACCCAGCGTTTGGTGATGTCCATGGGTTCCAGACTTAAGGCAGTGATTGCCTCCAAAGGATTCGCAACAAACTATTGAAAATAAAAATATTTTGTTTGGGTTTGGTTTATTTGTCCAATTACTTTTGACCTCCTAAAATGTGGAGTGTTTGTAAAGAAATGTGTACAATTCCTACAATTTCTATCAGATATTTTTGTTCAAACCTTCAAATTAAACGTTACAATCTGCACTTGAATTCTGTTGTAGAGGTTTCATTTCAAATCCAATGTGGTGGCATGCAGAGCCCAAGTCGCGAAAATTGTGTCACTGACCAAATATTTCTGGACCTAACTGTACATAATAAAGGTTTTTTGCATCACCGGATTTTTAAGGCTGTAGTTTTTTTATTTTTCAGCTGACAGCCATGTGAAGGCTTGTTTTTTCCGGGATAAGTTGGAGTTTTTATTGGCACCATTTTTGGCCACATAATATTTTTTGATCACTTTGTATTCCACTTTTTGTGAGGCAGAATAAAAAAGAAACAGAAATTCAGGAATTGTTTTTTTTTTTACGCCGTTCACTGTGCCGTAAAAGTGATGACAGTTTTATTCTTCGGGTCGGTACGATTACATTACATATACGATTATGATACCACAGCCCGGGGTGGGAAAACAAGAGATCAATCTGTAGTTCAAGTTGAGAGGAGTGGAGCTGGGGCTAGGTGTAGTGCGAGCAGGAGGAGAAGTTCAAGTTGAACGCTGCCAGGGAAGGAGCCCTGGTACCTTGGCTAGGTGGCAGACTGTGGTCTCCGTCAGCAGGAGACGGTAACACGGCTCGGCAGATCCAAGGTGGACCAGGACAGGGTTGTAGCCTGCCGGTACCGACACGGAGAACTGACCTGGAAACCGTAGCACAGAGGGGGGTACTCGGACCCTGAAGCCAGAACCGAAACCAGCGGCCTAGCTAATTAACCGATTGAGGGCAGGATTATAGGTCCTGTCCCACCCAAAGTCCCTAAAAGAAGACAACAGCCCACCGATAGGGATAAGGCCACCGCCAGGGCCCATAGATCCCACTGGCCAGCGTCTGCGGGCATGGCTCCTTAGGCCACATCCAGCCGGGAGCGGACTCCTGAGTTCCAGACCAGGCAGTCCACCATACACAAAGCAAGTGCAGAGGGAAAAGACAGCCACCATCAGCCCGGGTGGGGGACCTGAATGCAACCAGCCACGGCACCGGCCAACAGCATCTTGGTTTACCAAAAGACTTGTGTGATTCATTTGCTGTGAGTAACCAAACATTCCCTCGCACGTCCGGGCACACCGGCCCTTGCCATCGCTATACCCTGCACAAAGACACTGGGTCCCGGGGCAACCATCCCTTCCCACGGAGGGGTTAACATCCAGCTGCCACTACATCTCCCCCGGGTGCCCCACAACAGCAGCGGTGGTGTCTCACCTCACCACACACCGTGGGTGGAGTCCCGATCTTAATACGGCCAAGCCCATACATCTACGTCCCCCCCCTTTTTATTCGGCGTGTCCGCGAGAGCCCCGGGTCCGGAGAACCTCCAGCTACCCACAGAAGGTCCGGATCCGAGCAGCGGCGTCTGCTGGCAAGGGGGCGGCACACAAACAGTACCTGAACTCGGACACACACTTCTGTGACATATGGTACTATCAGTTTTCATTTCAAAATGCTGTGTGTAATATGGATAATATTTAAATCTGAATCTACTGCATGCTACTTGATTTTCTGGAAAATTACATAAATGATTTTACTACCCATAGATTTTTTTTTTGCAGCTTACGTGCATCAATTTTAACTACTATAAAAAAATGCTCTAAACTTGAGAGATATATACAGAGCTATTAGACTTTTTTTTACTTTTTTGTAGATCTGATATGAAAGCTTCTGAACAGCACTTCTTTGGTAGCTAATCAGTTCCCTCTAGTGGTAAGATAATAAAACAAACCTGCAATATGCATTTAAATGGAATTTTTCAGCAGATTTTTGCTTTGAAATCTGGTTAACAAATAGATTTCAGCAATGCATCTCTTTTCACACTGTGTGCAGTTGTTTTCCTGTATTTTTTATTTTTTTTTGTTTCAAAAGAATATCAGTGCATGACTGGGTCAGCTAGCCCCCACCCCCTCTACTCTTGATAAAGAAGATGAGGTAGTTAAACATTTTGGGTGGATAGGTCATCTGATTCCCAGATAAATAGACAAATGAAATGTGTTTCAAGGTAAAAACACTGTTTATTCTGGTGAGGTGAAATCTCAAATCTGGTAGATCAGCTTGCACAACACAGTTGGAGGGCAATGGTGCAGTGGAGCAGGACTTGCCGGACGGCATGTAAATCATTTTAGAAATTCTTCTGTAACCAATGCCATTAGTATGTTTTGCAACAATAATGTTACGAAGGTCTTGAGACAGCTCACTGGTTTTACCCATCATGAGATGTTTCTCGTGTGGCACCTTGGTAATAAATCACTTTTTTATAGGCTATTAGTTGAACCAGCTGATATTATTTTTCACTATGTGGCAGGATTGCTTTCTACTTACTGATGTCATGACTCTCCATGGCTTTTTACACCTCTCTTTCTTCATGTGTTCAATACATTTTCCCTGTGTCATTTCTCATTATCATTATTACACATCACTAAATTTATGGACATCTATGGTTTGATTTCTTTATTTGTATGGATTGGATGGGTTGTTACCGAGATCTGGTGAGAATTTAATGTCAATAACACCTTTAGAAATATATTTACTTAGAAAATGGGTGATGTTTCCAAGCCTTATTTCATCCGCTATATATTAATATATTTTTATTGATTATATTGATCATCTAAAACAACTAGTGTTATATTAAGAATATGATAACATTTGACCACATTCATAGCAAAAGACATTTTAAGTCATAATAATATTGAAATAAATATAGTATTTTGGGAAATATGCTCATTTTAATAATGTTTATTCTTTCCAGTCCAGGAAACTGGGAGACTATTCCAACTTTGGATATCCCATTCCAAGATGTGCCTGAGTGGAGGGAAATTCAGGACAAATGTTGGTTGTGGGTGGGTCTGCTGGGAAGCAAATAACCAAATATTTTATATACTGGTTGCTACAATTAAAGGAGAAAGTGAACTTGAGGAAGTTTATCTCGTATGGAGGTAAAGTAATGTTGAGTAATTCTGATTTTTAATAGCGTACTGTAAAATTACTTAATCCCTAATGACGCCAATACACCTTTTCATGGCATCCGTTAAGGAGGCCTTAATTCTCAGAGCCGCTTTTTCACGATGCTGAGTATTGTGTATAGTGCCCCCCAGTGGGTAAAAAATGAGGGAACGTTTTAGGAACTGATTATTCCTTTAAATGCTGCTAACAATCGCAACAGCAATCTCTAAAAAGATAAAATATAGAAAGAAGATAAAAAAAGGATTAAAACACCCCCTTTATCACCATACCCTGAGATCATAATCACAGGTGCCAGTAGTTGCAATTGCACCCTGAGGTTATCTAATGATCCCCAGGTATGGTGGCCTATTTGACACTGCTTTAGGCCCCCTTCACACATCCGTGAAAATCATGCACATTTTTCACGGACGTGTCAAAGGTGCGTATTGCCCTCCGTGTGCCGTTTTTATGGCACAACGTGTGTTCTCCGTGTTATCCGTAATAACACACGGAGAACAGGAACTTTCTGCTCACCTGTCCCTGGCGTTGCTCTCCGTGGTGCTGATCTTTGGTCTCCAGTCCTGCCGACTCCCCACTGCTGCTGCTTCCGCCCGCAGTGGATTCAATGATCATAATGAGCGGGAGTCGGAAGAAAGTGACAGCAGTGGCAGAGACGGCAGTGCTGGACAAGGTGAGTATAGTTTTTTTTTTTTAACAAACACGTGTGTTTTCTCCGGTGCGTGTCATACGGATCACATCTGTGCGGTCCGTGTGACACACGTGATGCCGGAGAAAAATGGACATGTCTACGTGTGGAGCACACGGGCACACGTATGCTCCACACGTACACATGGTCCATAGCATAACACGCACGTGTGCGCAGACCCATTGATTTTAATGAGTCTACGTGTGTCCGTGTCTCAGGCACGTCAGGAAACGGACCAAACACGTACCGGAGACACAGACGTGTGAAGGGGGCCTTAAGCAGAGTCAGTGAGAGACTGACAGGTCCATGTAATGCAGTACACAAGTCCTGCAATTCATGAGACCAACAATAAAAGTGAAAAATGCTCATATCTCACAGTAGGACTAAGTGAAAAAGGAAAAAAAAATTAAAACATATGCAAAAAGGTAAAAAAAAAACCCCACACACAAAGGAAGAGCACAAAAAAAAACATTTTGCCACTAAAAACTCATCCTTTGTGTTAAAACAAAAATATACAAAAAAAACTTAAACACAATTGGTATCTGCACGTCTGGAAAAACTAAAACTATAAAACTGTTGCCTTATTTATTCCGTGTAATTAACACACAAAAAAAAAGAATAAAAAACACACTAAAAATTTTAGCTTTTTCATCACACTAATGGAAAAAAATGAGCTATCAAAAGTCATATGTAA
Organism: Anomaloglossus baeobatrachus; assembly: GCF_048569485.1. Taxonomy (NCBI): domain Eukaryota; kingdom Metazoa; phylum Chordata; class Amphibia; order Anura; family Aromobatidae; genus Anomaloglossus; species Anomaloglossus baeobatrachus. The sequence continues at coordinate 797,693,047 of NC_134353.1, read as the reverse complement.
AATGTTTTATAAATAAAAACGACAAATCAGCCTACAAAAAAAAAGGATAATTTGGGGAAAAAATGAAAAAAGTTACAGCTGTCACAAAACTAGAAATGTAAGAAACAAATTCATTTTTGAAAAATATTGTTTTTAGTATGTAAAAATAGCAAAGTATAAGATAAAGATATACATCTGGTAGCACTATAATCATACTGATCCAAAGAATAAATTGGTCTTATCACTTTTAACGCATGGTGAACCAGGCAAAAAAAGAAATAAACACAATAATTGAATTGCTGTTTTTGTTCATTCTGCTTCAGAAATGTCTGAAAAAAAGCAATAAAAAAATCTTATATACCTCCAATATACTGTAAATATCAAATAAGTCTTCAACTCATCCTTAAAAATAAATAAATAAATAAAAGGATAAATTTGAGCCATGCCCTTCTGCGATCTTTGGGAGGCAGAATGAACAAATCAACAGTAGTTGAAGAATTGGCTTTATTTATTTTTTATTCTGTTCACCTTTCGTTATAAGTGATTAAGCAGTTTTTTTCCTCCGGTCAATACCATTACAGTGATACCAGGTTTATATAGTTTTTTTCAAAGATTTGGCTGCTATCATGCTAAAAACGATTTTTTTTTTTTATAAAATAAAGTTTTTTTGCATCATTGAATTTTGAAGGGTAGCATTTTTTTTATTTTTCTGCCAACATAGTCATGTGATGGCTTGTTTTTGTGGGATGAGTTGGAGTTTTTATCGGTTCCAATTCAGGCCACAATTTTTTTTATCGCTTTCTGTTCTGCTTTTTGTGAGGCAGAATCAAGAAGAGACAGCAATTCAGGAATTGTTGTTTTTTTTTGTGCCGTTCACCGTGCCATAAAAGTGGTGGGACAGCTTTATCGTTTGGGTCAGTACGACTACAGTAATACTATAACGGAAGCGTTAATATCAAATATATGTACTTTTTTTTACACAAATAACTTTATTGAAATTTTTTTTTGTTTTTTATTTTCTGTCGTTTTTTATGTTAACTAACTTTAACTGCTCTGATCACAGCTTCATCGCATTGCAGTGCTCAATCACTGCAGTACAGTGCAGATATCAATGCTGCATTCAGAAGTTTAAGTGATCATGCTACAAGAATGATAACTCAGGTTTCCCATAGTTAGGTGACCCTAGGTCGTCATGACGACCTCAGGTCACCATGACGATCATCAGGCCCTAGCGGTTACATCGTGGGGGCACTGATCGGAGGGGAGAGGGAGAGCGATCCTCCCAATTCTCTAAGTGACACGATCGATATCGATTGCGGCATTTAGGGGTTAAACAGTCAGGGACAGGGCAAACACCATCCGTGGCTGGGAAAGCGAAGTCGCTTGCGGCTATCGCGGCGGGCACAGCGTGGATGCCTCCCAAGATCACCATGACATACCAATATGTCATTGGTCGGGAACTACTTCATTTCCATCACATATAGGTACGTCAATGGTCATGTAGTGGTTAAAATACAATGTGTAACGAAAAAACAGTCTCAGAATCACAGGGTTATATAGAAGCATAGCAGAGTTATTAGCACATAGTGATATTGATCAGAATTGAAAAATGGGGCTCAGTCATAAAGGTTAAAATTGGCTCTGTCACTAAAGAGTTAATTGACTGAATGTTTTCAAATTCTTTTAAGCTAGATGGAAGACTTATTCTGGGGGAATATATATATATATATATATATATATATATATATATATATATATATATATATATGTATATAAAACAGTATGCCATCAGCTAACAAGGACTGTTTATGTTCAGTTTAGCTGATCTGGATCCCTTAACCCCTTCAGCCCCCAGCCTGTTTTCACCTTAAAGACCCGGCCATTTTTTGCGATTTTGACCAGTGTCACTTTGACAGGTTATAACTCTGGAACACTTCAACGGATCCTGGCGATTCTGAGATTGTTTTTTCGTGACATATTGTACTTCATGTCAGTGGTAAATTTAGGCCGATATGTTTTGCGTTTATTTGTGAAAATTTCGGAAATTTAGCGAAAATTTTGAAAATTTTGCAATTTTCAAAATTTGAAATTTTATGCCCATAAATCTGAGAGATATGTCACACAAAAAAGTTACTAAATAACATTTCCCACATGTCTACTTTACACCAGCGCAATTTTTGAAAAAAAAAAAAATTTCCGTTAGGAAGTTAGAAGGGTTCAAAGTTCATCACCAATTTCTCATTTTTCCAACAAAATTTACAAAAAAAAATTGTTTAGGTACCACATCACATTTGGAGTGATTTGAGAAACCTAGGCGACAGAAAATACCCAAAAGTGACCCAATTCTAAAATCTGCACCCCTCACTCTGCTCAAAACCACATCCAAGAAGTTTATTAACCCTTTAGGAGCTTCACAGCAACCAAAGCAATGTAGACGAAAAAATGAAAATTTTACTTTTTTAACACAAAAATGTTACTTTAGCCATAAAAATTAGTATTTTCACAAGGGTATCAGGAAAAATGCATCATAAAATGTATCGTGCATTTTCTCCTGAGTACGCAGATACCCCATATGTGGTAGTAATCAAATGTTTGGGCACACAGCAGGACTCGGAAGGCAAGGAGCGCCATTTGAATTTTTGAGTGCAAAATTAGCTGCACTCATTAGCGGACGCCATGTCGGGTTTGAAGACCCCCTGAGGTGCCTAAACAATGGAGCTCCCCCACAAATGACCCCATTTTGGAAACTAGAGCCCTCAAATATTTTTTCTAGATGTTTGATGTGCACTTTGAACACCTGGGGGCTTCACAGAAGTTTATAACGTTGAGCCGTGAAAAGAAAATTTTTTTTTTTTACCACAAAACTGTTGCTTCAACCAGATAGCTTTTTTTATCACAAGGGTATCAGGAAAAAATGCACCATAAAATTTATGGTGCATTTTCTCCTGAGTACGACGATACCGCATATGTGGTGGAAATCAATTGTTTGGGCGTACGGCGGGGCTCAGAAGAGAAGGAGCGCCATTTCACAGTAAAATTGATTGGAATTATTAGCAGACGCCATGTTTCATTTGGAGACCCCCTGAGGTGCCTAAACAATGGAGCTCCCCCACATGTGATCCCATTTTGGAAACTAGACCCCCCCCATACAAAAAAAATTAGTTTGGCGAAATAAAAAATACAGACATCAGTAAAAAAAAAAAAAAAAAAAAAAAAAAAGAGCGCCTGCCACTAAGACCAGTGCCAAACGTGAGAGCAATGCACGAGTCTCGCATCGCATCATCCACTGCAGTCTGAAAACGAGCAACTGCGCTGGATAATGCGATGCGAGAGGGCGGGGCGGCAGATGAGAAAGGGCGCAGCGGATGGAAGATGGGAAAGGGCGCAGCGGATGGAGGAGCGGCAGAGGATGGGAAAGGGCGCAGTGGATGGATGATGGGAAATGGCGCAGCGGATGGATGGGAAATGGCGCAGCGGATGGAGGAGCGGCAGAGGATGGGGGGGGGGTGAGATGGGGATACCTACCTTACAGGATGGATCTAGGCAGCAGGATCACAGCAGACAGAAGAGGCAGCAGATGAAGGAGGCAACAGATCGAGGAGGGTGAGAGGGGGCAGTAGATGGAAAATGGGAGAGAGCAGGCAGCAGATCGGGGAGGGGGGCAGAGTCTGATGCGAGAGAGAGATGGCACATGTAGGGGAAGGGAGGGGGGCTTGCAGCACATGTAGGGGGAGGGAGGGGGGCTTGCAGCACATGTAGGGGGAGGGAGGGGGGCTTGCAGCACATGTAGGGGAGGGTGGCTGGCTTGCAGCACATGTAGGGGGAGGGTGGCTTGCAGCACATGTGCTGCAAGCCAGCCACCCCCCCCCACATGTGCTGCAAGCCAGCCACCCTCCCCCCACATGTGCTGCAAGCCAGCCACCCTCCCCCCACATGTGCTGCAAGCCAGCCACCCTCCCCCCACGTGGGGGGAGGGTGGCTTGCAGCACATGGAGGGATAGGTGGTGTGGCGATGGAGAAGGGGCAGCCGATGAAGGAGGCGGCGGCGGCGGCCGCCGCCGATCGGGGGCAGCAGCGGCTGAAAAAGGTGGGTGCGACGGTGGCGGGGACAGTGGCGAGCATGGCGGCGGGGACGGCGGTGGATCGGGAGCGGCGGCGGGGACAGCGGTGGAGCGGGAGCATGGCGGCGGGGACGGCGGTGGATCGGGAGCGGCGGCGGGGACAGCGGTGGAGCGGGAGCATGGCGGCGGAGACAGCGGTGCAGCGGGAGCATGGCGGCGGGGACGGCGGTGGATCGGGAGCGGCGGCGGGGACAGCGGTGCAGCGGGAGCATGGCGGCGGAGACAGCGGTGCAGCGGGAGCATGGCGGCGGGGACGGCGGTGGATCGGGAGCGGCGGCGGGGACAGCGGTGCAGCGGGAGCATGGCGGCGGAGACAGCGGTGCAGCGGGAGCATGGCGGCGGGGACGGCGGTGGATCGGGAGCGGCGGCGGGAACAGCGGTGGAGCGGGAGCATGGCGGCGGAGACAGCGGTGCAGCGGGAGCATGGCGGCGGGGACAGCGGTGGATCGGGAGCGGCGGCGGGGACAGCAGTGGAGCGGGAGCATGGCGGCGGAGACAGCGGTGCAGCGGGAGCATGGCGGCGGGGACGGCGGTGGATCGGGAGCGGCGGCGGCAACAGCGGTGCAGCGGGAGCATGGCGGCGGAGACAGCGGTGCAGCGGGAGCATGGCGGCGGGGACGGCGGTGGATCGGGAGCGGCGGCGGGGACAGCGGTGGAGCGGGAGCATGGCGGCGGAGACAGCGGTGCAGCGGGAGCATGGCGGCGGGGACGGCGGTGGATCGGGAGCGGCGGCGGGGACAGCGGTGCAGCGGGAGCATGGCGGCGGAGACAGCAGTGCAGCGGGAGCATGGCGGCGGGGACGGCGGTGGATCGGGAGCGGCGGCGGGGACAGCGGTGCAGCGGGAGCATGGCGGCGGAGACAGCGGGAGCATGGCGGCGGGGACGGCGGTGGATCGGGAGCGGCGGCGGGGACAGCGGTGGAGCGGGAGCATGGCGGCGGAGACAGCGGTGCAGCGGGAGCATGGCGGCGGTGCATTGGGAGCATGGCGGCGGGGACAGCGGTGAAGCGGCAGCAGCGGCGGGGCGATCGGAGACAGCGGCGGTGAAGCGGGAGCAGCGGCGGGGACAGCGGTGAAGCGGGAGCAGCGGCGGGGCGATCGGGGACAGGGGCGAGCGGCGGGGCAATCGGGGACAGGGGCGGGCGGCGGGGACAACAACTTACCGCTCTCCTCGGCTTCTAGGGACGATCACAGGCCGCAGATCCACATTGATTGGAGAGAGCGGTCACAAGACCGGTCTCTCCAATCAGAGCTGGGGGCGGGTGAAGCATCGATCACCCAGCTCCAGCCAGTGCTACAGCAGCACTGATCAGGGCTGGATTTCAATGTTCCAGCCATTTTCAATGGCTGGAACATTACAGTGGCTGTAATTGCCTGAGCGGCGTTCGTCAGCCAATCACAGCCTCTGTAGGTTCGGGGAGGAGGCACCACCCCTCCTGAGGTCAGGCAGAGGTCCCCTCCTTCCCGAATCTACCGTTTAAGTAAATAAATTTCACTCCCCGGGGCTCCGGGACCGCGATTTCGCCAGGACGTACTGAGTACGTCATGGGTCGTTTAGCACCATGTCACCATGACGTACTCAGTACGTCCAAGGTCGTTAAGGGGTTAAAGAAAATCTGTCAGCAGGTTTTTGCTACCTCATCGGACAGCAGAATGATGTAGGCAAAGAGATCCTGAATCCAACAATGTTTCACTTCGATTATTAGGTGCAGCCATTATGACAGAATGAGAATTTTTAGATTTAGCCATCTAGCAGAGCTGAGAACGGCCTCACCAGACTTTCTATAGAGATCGTGCATTCACAGTGAGGTGTGAATCAGAGGAGGAGTGTACCGGAGTGCAGTGCGCATGATATTTTAGTCGGAGCAATGATAAGTCCTGCTTAACGAACATAGCAAAAAAAACAACAACAGACCTTGTCAAGACAGGTACCCCTGAATTCTATGTTTTAACCCCAGCAGCGTGCTGTCTTCAGCTTACATAGCAAAAACAGATTCTTTTTAATAAAAGGGTTTTGACGAAGGGCATTAGCTATTGATTCTATTACTAAAATATAAAAGTTTGGAGACAATCATCCCTGTCTAGTCCCTTTCTTTATATGGGAGTAGGTTTGTCATTTATGATCACCCGTGCTGACAGTCCATGATATAAAACCTTGATCCAGTTTCTCATGTGTTGGTGCATGCCAATGGTCTCCAGTGTGGCCTCTAGAGATTCCTAGTGCACCTGTGAATTGCATTTTTGCCATCGACCAATAAACACAGAGGCTTTGCATGCGCGAGCTCTGGAATTAAAGATATAATTTTGACTGTATTATTTCAGGCCTCCCTTCCATGGCCAAAACCCACCTGTGTGTTAGGTTGGGAGTATAAGAATGTAATATCACTTCGGAAAATAATCTGATACATTAACTGATTAGAGATATTGGGTGAAAATTAGCATAATCTGATGAGTCCTTCTCTGGTTTTAGGAGGACTGTGATATGGGCTTATGAGAATGCTTTGTATTAAAGAAAATAGTTTTCAAAATGTTTTAGAAAACATACAAGTAAACCTGGACTTTTCCCGACTTTCAGGTTTGGGATGACCTCTATCAATTCAGGTTCTGCAACATCATGTTCCATGGAGGCCACCATTTCCACCAAAACAGGACCAGGAGAATATTTCCCCAAGTATTCTGTTATACTTTGGCTTGTTGCCAAAGCATCGGAGCAATGTGACTGTTATATATTCTGGCATAATAAGTCCTAAATTCCTCCAATATCTCAGATGAAGAGTGAACTGAAGTTCCCGTGGCAGTATTTATGGAGAATATAGGAGGTTGTGTGGGATGTTATGATCCAGCCAACCACTTTCCACATTTGTCACCGAATTCAAATAACTCTTATGGAGTTTGTCGCTTACGCATAGAGACCTATGATCTAAAATAGCTAAAGCTTGTTGGCGCGGGGGTGAAATCTCTCCTTTCAATAAATCATTGGAACAAGCTTTATTAATGACCTCTTTTGTGCCCAGGAGATATAAGATATCTATGAGCTATTTAGAGCAGTCTTTTTTGAGTCTAGCTCTATGAGCAATAAAGACTCCTCATAGTACGCGTTAGGGTTATTTCGTTTATTTATTCTGCTTATTCTGTATGGTCGTGCAGGTCAATCTTTTGATATTTGTAGTACACATCCTGCCTGCCCTCAACCCCTTCATGACCGATGACATACCCATACGTCATGGTTGGGAAGGGGTTACCGACCTAAGACGTATAGGTACGTCATGGCAATTGTGTAGGGCATAGGAGTTGTACCCCGCTTGATCACCAATAGGAGCAAAACTTACAGTACATGAAAGCTGATCCCTGGCTCTCAGTCAGGGATTGTGATTGTTTAACTCCCTAAATGCCGATAGGTGCCCTGTGATGTCATTGCAAAGGCCCAATCAGTGCTGTGGTGACCCAAATCATCATAACGACCTCTGGGTCACCCAGCTATGGAAAGCCTTTGGGATCATGCCAGGAGCATGATCTCAGAGGTTTGTGTCAGTGCAGCACTGACATATATAATGTAATGCAATGCTGATGTCTTGCAATACATATCAGCCATCAAGGAAATAAAAGGTAAAAGAAAATGTGTAAAAATATTTTTGAAAAAAACTCAGCAAAAAAATTATACCAATAATTATGTATAAAAAAAATTCCTTTCATGAAGTGACCCAAGATGACCTCATGAGGTCACCCCAAGTTCTAGCAGTGGCTCACATAGCAGTGTGTAAGCGGCCATGGCAGTGTGACAGGAGTTCGGATGAGTTCGTTGCCAGCATCAACAGTGGCAATAAACTCAGCTGAACCCATGATGGCAGCGTGCATCAGTGACTTTAATTACCCTGGCCATTCTTGCTTTAAGTATTGCGGGAGCCAGCGAGGTCACCGCATGTCACAGCCGTGGGCTCTTGCGATACTTTGGGCAAGAACGGCAGTGGTCAAGTGGCATGTGATTACATCATGGGTTCAGCTGAGTTTATTGCCGCTGACAACAAACTCATCTCAACTAAACTCCTGACGTCACTGCTGTGGCTGCTCAGACACTGCTATGTGAGCCACTGCTAGGACCCGGAGCAACCTCATGAGGTTATCTCAGGTTCCTCCAGTGGATGTCACACAGCAGAAGATCTGTCTCACCTAGTGAGTGCCCTAAGGCCATGTGCGCACACTGCTTTTTTGCTGCGTTTTTGGTGCAGACTTGGTGCAGTTTATGTTCATAAACTTCATGCAGTCCTTCCCCAGCAAAGTCTATGAGAAATCCGAAATCCTGTGCGCATGTTGCTTCTCTTTTTCCTTACAGGTTTTGCTGCAGTTTTTCTGCAGCAAAAAGTAGTTGCATGTCACTTCTTTTCTGCAGGTCCCTGCGCTTTTACCTGTGTTTTGCCATTGATAATGTTAAAAAAAAGCAGGGACCAGGTCACAGTGGCTCCGCCCTACAGCTTGGGGTTAATCATGGTTGTGGGGAAGGAGTGGTGGCATGGTATACTACCACTAGGTATTGCGAAACAATTCATGGTTTTACCTTCTTTGGGGACATGTGTCTTAAGAATTGTGAATCTTATGTTGTATTTTATGTTTGTAAAATGAAAATTGAAAATTTCAATAAAAATTCAAAGTTTAAAAAAAAATGCAGGGACAAAAACGCAGACAAAAAACACAGCAAAAATGCATGTTTTTTGGGTGCGTTTTTCTGCCAGAGGTGTGTTTTTTGCTGGAGAAACAAATCTTCAATGTGTGCACATACAATAACAGTGGATGTATAGAGCTGACTCACTGGGTGATCTCGCCTTATACACGGTAGGCAATGGCTTTGTATTACAGCCAAGATTTGGCTTTAACAATCGCGTGTGGTGCCCTCCAGCTCCACCTGTGATAGTTATCTTGGTTAATGCTGCTGTCAAACTCTGACAGTGGCATTAACAATGCGCCAACATGGGAGCACGTCATTCTATGACATGCCCCTATAACTTGATCGCAGGTTTTACGATGCATTGCTAAGACAGCCAGGGGTCTGCTGAAGGCCTCTGTGCGTTTCATTACAGCGCTCACTGTTGGCAGCCTTCATAGGAGACTGTGATTTTCACTATATGGAGCAATGCTGTGGCAGCATCAAGGCCCCTAAGAAGACTAATAAATATAGTAGAAAGTATAAAAAAAGCTTTAAAAATCATGGAAAAAACCCCCACCAGAAATAATTTTATATATATATAATATATAAAACAAAATATATACACACACTACAATTCAAAAGTTTAGGCGGACTTAGATATTTCCATATTTTTGAAAGAAAAGCACATTTTCTTCAATGAAGCTAACATTAAACAGAAATACACTCTATACATTGTAATTGTGATAAATGACTATTCTAGCTTCAAATGTCTGGTTTTTAATGCAGTATCTACATAGGTGTATAGAGGCCCATTTCCAACAACTGCCACTCAAGTGTTCTAATGGTACATTGTGTTTGCTGTGTTAGAAGGCTAATGGATGTTTAGAAATCCCTTGAAAACCCTTGTGCAAGTATGTTAACACAGCTGAAAACAGTTTTGCTGATTAGAGAAGCTTTAAAACTGACCTTCCTTTGAGCTAGTTGAGAATCTGGAGCATTACATTTGTTGGTTCCATTAAACTCTCAAAATGGCCAGAAAAAGAAAACTTTCATGTGAAACTTGACAGTCTAGTCTTGTTCTTAAAAATTAAGGCTATTCCATGCGAGAAATTGCCAAGAAACTGAAGATTTCCTACAATGGTGTGTACAACTCCCTTCAGAGGAGCGCACAAACAGTTCCCACACAGATTTTTAATACTTGAACAACTAATTTTAATAAAAATGGTCTCGAATTCCCCCTATTTTTTCAAAACAAGCCAAGGGACAGCAGACAACTGGGAGCTGATATTTTTTTTTTAGAGTGGAAAGGGCCATAGTTATTTGGCCCTTCCCAGTTTAAAAATAGCATTCCGTAGTCTCCCCTGGTGCTGACCTTGGCTCTTCCTGTTGCCCTGCTACAGTGGAAAACAGGGTAATATATAGGGCTGAAGCCAGCTGTGAATTGCCAGCTGGCATAAAGTCCTGGTATTAATAATGGGTGGGTATCTATCAGACACCTCCATTACTAAGCCAGTAGTAGAAATTATAAAAAAAAATATTTTCTTTGAACAAATACCCCCGACTACAGCACTCGTTCACCAATTTATTAAAAATGTATTTTTAAAAGTCCACCATAATCCATAGCGAGGTCTCATGATGTTCTCCAAAAACGAACTGCAGCGGGTCACACATCAGAGTGTGATCGGCCGCGGGCAGGGACGAGCGGTGACAGCACGAGTTCACCACAGGTCAGTGCCTGTGGCAGGTCTAACCACAAGTATCACAAGAGCCCGCAGTAATGAACTTTGGTGAACTAACACTGATCCCCGTCAATGACACATTACCCCAAATAACACTGATCCCCATCAGTGATGCATTACCCCCCCAATAATACCGATCCCCGTCAGTGACGCATTACCCCCCAATAATATTGATCCCCGTCAGTGACGCATTACCCCCCAATAACACCGATCCCCGTCAATGACGCATTACCACCAAATAACACCGATCCCCGTCAGTGACACATTACCCCCCCAATAACACCGATCCCCGTCAGTGACGCATTAACCCCCAATAATACCGATCCCCGTCAGTGACGCATTACCCCCCCAATAACACCGATCTCCGTCAATGACGCATTACCACCAAATAACACCGATCCCCGTCAGCGACACATTACCCCCCAATAACACCGATCCCCATCAGCGACACATTACCCCCCAATAACACCGATCCCCGTCAGTGACACATTACCCCCCAATAACACCGATCCCCGTCAGTGACACATTACCCCCCCAATAATACCGATCCCCGTCAGTGACACATTACCCCCCAATAACACCGATCCCCGTCAGTGACGCATTACCCCCCAATAACACCGATCCCCGTCAGTGACACATTACCCCCCAATAACACCGATCCCCGTCAGTGACACATTACCCCCCAATAACACCGATCCCCGTCAGTGACACATTACCCCCCAATAACACCGATCCCCGTCAGTGACACATTACCCCCCAATAACACCGATCCCCGTCAGTGACACATTACCCCCCAATAACACCGATCCCCGTCAATGACATTACCCCCCAATAACACCGATCCCCGTCAGTGACACATTACCCCCCAATAACACCGATCCTCGTCAGTGACACATTACTCCCCAATAACACCGATCCCCGTCAGTGACACATTACCCCCCAATAACACCGATCCCCGTCAATGACATTACCCCCCAATAACACCGATCCCCGTCAGTGACACATTACCCCCCAATAACACCGATCCCCGTCAGTGACACATTACCCCCCAATAACACCGATCCTCGTCAGTGACACATTACCCCCCAATAACACCGATCCCCGTCAGTGACACATTACCCCCCAATAACACCGATCCTCGTCAGTGACACATTACCCCCCAATAACACCGATCCCCGTCAGTGACACATTACCCCCCAATAACACCGATCCCCGTCAATGACATTACCCCCCAATAACACCGATCCCCGTCAGTGACACATTACCCCCCAATAACACCGATCCTCGTCAATGACACATTACCCCCCAATAACACCGATCCTCGTCAGTGACACATTACCCCCCAATAACACCGATCCCCGTCAGTGACACATTACCCCCCAATAACACCGATCCCCGTCAGTGACACATTACCCCCCAATAACACCGATCCTCGTCAGTGACACATTACCCCCCAATAACACCGATCCTCGTCAATGACACATTACCCCCCAATAACACCGATCCCCGTCAGTGACACATTACCCCCCAATAACACCGATCCCCGTCAATGACATTACCCCCCAATAACACCGATCCCCGTCAATGACATTACCCCCCAATAACACCGATCCCCGTCAATGACACATTACCCCCCAATAACACCGATCCCCGTCAGTGACACATTACCCCCCAATAACACCGATCCCCGTCAGTGACACATTACCCCTATAACGCTGATGATCCCTCATACTACACGCTAACCCCTAACACCTCTAGGCTCCAATACACACTGCCGCCAGACGCCATGCTATTTCACACATCTCTCCTTTCAATACAAAACCAATGCGCCCCCTCTCTCCCGCCCGCACAGCTTTGCAGCAGATGCCGCAAGTCAGGTCGCTTAAGACGCCGTACCACGTGACTTTGCGTGTCACATGAACGGCTGACGTCAGAAGGTCCTTACTGAGAAAAGAAACTCACCGCTGTCCTGGAGGTGAGCGCGGGGTGGGAGGTGTCACTGCAGGGGGGAAGATACAGGGACCCCGAGGTGCGGATATCGGAAGCTTTCCACTCACTGGGTGGTGTGACGGCGCCCACTATTACAGGTGGGAGTGTGAGGGGCGCCCACTATTATAGATGAAGGTGTGCGGGGGGGCACATTATTACAGGTGGGGGTGTGAGGAGCGTCCACTATTTTAGGTGGGGAGGTGAGGGGAGCCCACTATTACAGGCGGGGTCGTGAGGGGCGCGCACTATTACAGGTGGGGGTGTGAGGAGTGTCCACTATTTTAGGTGGGGAGGTGAGGGGCGCGCACTATTACAGGCGGGGTCGTGAGGGGTGCGCACTATTACAGGCGGGGTCGTGAAGGGCGCGCACTATTACAGGCGGGGTCGTGAAGGGCGCGCACTATTACAGGCGGGGTCGTGAAGGGCGCGCACTATTACAGGCGGGGTCGTGAGGGGCGCGCACTATTACAGGCGGGGTCGTGAGGGGTGCGCACTATTACAGGCGGGGTCGTGAGGGGCGCGCACTATTACAGGTGGGGGTGTGAGGAGTGTCCACTATTTTAGGTGGGGAGGTGAGGGGAGCCCACTATTACAGGCGGGGTCGTGAGGGGCGCGCACTATTACAGGCGGGGTCGTGAGGGGCGCGCACTATTACAGGCAGGGTCGTGAGGGGCGCGCACTATTACAGACAGGGTCGTGAGGGCCGCGCACTATTACAGGCGGGTTCGTGAGGGGCGCGCACTATTACAGGCGGGGTCGTGAGGGGCGCGCACTATTACAGGCGGGGTCGTGCGGGGCGCGCACTATTACAGGCGGGGTCGTGCGGGGCGCGCACTATTACAGGCGGGGTCGTGCGGGGCGCGCACTATTACAGGCGGGGTCGTGCGGGGCGCGCACTATTACAGGCGGGGTCGTGCGGGGCGCGCACTATTACAGGCGGGGTCGTGCGGGGCGCGCACTATTACAGGCGGGGTCGTGCGGGGCGCGCACTATTACAGGCGGGGTCGTGCGGGGCGCGCACTATTACAGGCGGGGTCGTGCGGGGCGCGCACTATTACAGGCGGGGTCGTGAGGGGCGCGCAGTATTACAGGCGGGGTCGTGAGGGGCGCGCACTATTACAGGCGGGGTCGTGAGGGGCGCACTATTACAGGCGGGGTCGTGAGAGGTGCGCACTATTACAGGCAGGGTCGTGAGGGGCGCACTATTACAGGCAGGGTCGTGAGGGGCGCGCATTATTACAGACGGGGTCGTGAGGGGCGCGCACTATTACAGGCGGGGTCGTGAGGGGCGCGCACTATTACAGGCGGGGTCGTGAGGGGCGCGCACCATTACAGGTGGGGTCGTGAGGGGCGCGCACCATTACAGGTGGGGTCGTGAGGGGCGCGCACCATTACAGGCGGGGTCGTGAGGGGCGCGCACTATTACAGGCGGGGTCGTGAGGGGCGCGCACTATTACAGGCAGGGTCGTGAGGGGCGCACTATTACAGGCGAGGTCGTGAGGGGTGCGCACTATTACAGGCGGGGTCGTGAGGGGCGCACTATTACAGGCGGGGTCGTGAGGGGCGCACTATTACAGGCGGGGTCGTGAGGGGCGCGCACTATTACAGGCGGGGTCGTGAGGGGCGCGCACTATTACAGGCAGGGTCGTGAGGGGCGCGCATTATTACAGGCGGGGTCGTGAGGGGCGCGCACTATTACAGGCAGGGTCGTGAGGGGCGCGCACTATTACAGGCGGGAATGTGAGGGGCGTGCACTATTACGGGGGGGACGTGAGGGGCGTGCACTACTACAGGTGGGGGTGTGAGGGGTGCACACTTTTAGGCTATGTGCCCATGGGAGTCTTTACCCGCGGATTTTGCAGTGGAAAACCTGCGGATTTGTCTAGATTTTCCAGATAAATCCGCAGGTTTCAGCATGTACAGACACTCCCCATGTTATCCTATGGAACATGGGGTGTGTGTGTCCATGCTGCGGTATATGCGACTGCGGAATATGCTGCGGATGTCCCGCAGCCGCACGTAACTGCATGTCAATTATTCCTGCGGAAATACCTGCGGAAATCCCGGCCCTCCAATATGGAGATAGAAGCCGGGACTTCCACAGGTAAGTCGCAGGAATGTCCGCAGGTTTACCACAGATATTTCACTGGAATCCCGCAGCAATGTATAGCTGCGGATTCCGGGGAGCGGCTGCGGGAAACCTGCGGCCGTACCTGCGGATATATCGCGCACTATTACAGGCGGGGTCGGTGTGGGGACTGGCTTTGGCTGTGACATCTGAAGCTCGGCTATCTGTTATGCCGAGTCTCTTGTGGACATGGTGCGGGCACAGCTCCTGCCAATCACTAAGTCGTACCAGTACGTTCTTGTGTGAGAAGTCACTGCAAAATATGGCGTACGGTTACATCAGATCTCGGCAAGGTGTTAAAGAGTAAAATCATTTTAATTAATTTTTTTCATAAGTACATGAAAAGATATATACAATGTTATTTTTTCAGACAAATCTGCTTCTTTCTCTGCCAGAATTGATCAATCATTATCAAAATGATCAATTCTGAGGTAAAATCTGTAATCAAGACCGATTATTACATTACTGAGATAGATTATATTTATCGGAAGCAGCTACTACTGTGTTTCCCCGAAAATAAGACAGGGTCTTATATTATTTTTTGCTCCAAGAAAATGGGCTAGGCTAGGGAATATTTTCAGGTGATTTCCCCATTAACACCAATCTACATCTATTCTTGATAAAAAAAAAAATATCAACAGTTATTCAAATATAATCATATCACATTCTGAAACATCATCAGTCTCCAAACCCTGTGTGTAATCTCTTTTCCGCGCTCTCTTTTCCGCGCTCTCTTTTCCGCGCTCTCTTTTCCGCGCTCTCTTTTCCGCGCTCTCTTTTCCGCGCTCTCTTTTCCGCGCTCTCTCTTTTCTTTCTCGCTCTCTACAATTGGTCACATGAATGTGACGTCAAAGGTCCTTAAACAATCTGAACCTCTGAATACAACTGCTGGGGGCCCTGATAAATTATGAAATTTCACTCCCCTCTAACATCAGCAATGACTTACTTTTGGAGTACGGCTTATATTTCAAGCTTACTCCAAAACTCCTGTAAAATCATGCTAGGGCTTATTTTTGGGTTAGGTCTCATTTTCGAGGAAACAGTATATAGAAAGGAGCTAGGGGTAGAGCTCTTACCTTCCCGTAGAATCTTATTACATCAAGCCACAATCTCCGTAATGTAATCTGTCTTCACTGAAGACAGATTTTACCCATGAATTGAGAATTTTGAGAAAGATCGGTCCTAACAGAGAAAGAAGCAGATTTCTCTGATAAGATGTGTTACATAGTTGTTTATTTCCACATGTATTATTGATTCATGAAATTAAAACGATTACTCTTAAAATCAAGATTTTGTGTTAAATGTATTTTTAAAACATTTTGATAATTTTTCACTTTTTTTTTTCTTACCACTATTTGTATTAAAAACCAAAAATAGAAACCTTGCAATTCTCACAATGCAATGGAAGCAGTAGAAGAATTACAAGTGGCACTCACCAGTCATTAAATCTTAAGTTAGTGCAGCTTGCACGCTTGTTTTGTCTTATTTGATGGATTGTGCAGACTGGCAAGCAATAAAAAGGAGAAAGTTATTGCTCCGTGAGTGCTGCTTCAGAAATTTCTCCACCTTTTCTGCATCTCTTGGCAGGAAAAATGCAGCGGCTAAAACTCACATTTTTATCCTGTTTTCGGTGTATTTGAATGCGTTTTTCACCTGCGTTTTTCCGGCATTTTTGAACACCAATGAATATTCTAGAGATAGATAATAGAGATATCTATGACAAATTGATAGACAGATAAATAGACATTTATTACAAATCCAAGTTTGCATATGTCCTGAGGCTCCCACAGCGTTCCTCTATTACCTGGATTAAAGACTATGGATTCTCAGAACGAGGCTCCATATGCTTTAAGTAATAGCCAGTCCCGGCTTGCGCTTCATGAGATCTGGGCACTGATGAGCGGTGACATCAGGAACGTCACCGCTCATCCCTCTTGATACCCAGTGATTGTGATCAGTCACTTTCATAATCGCCGAGTATCAGTGACTTACTGAGTTAGTAATGGAGGTGTCTGATAGATGCCTCTCCATTACTAACACCAGGGCTTGATGCTAGCTGACATCAACCCCAAATACCATTATCGTGATTGCCACCGCACCAGGGTAATTGGGAAGAGCAAAGGCGAAGCGCCAGAATTGGTGCATCTAATGTGATGCGCCACTTCTGGGGTTGCTATTTTTAGTCTTTGAAGGGCCCAATAACTATGGACCTTCCCATCCTGATAATATCATCCCCCAGCTGTCTGCGTTACTTTGGCTGGTTAATAAAAATACTGGGGAACCCACGTTGTTTTTTTTTATGTACTTATTTTTTTAATTATAAAAAGCTGTCCAAAAATCTCCACACATAACCATTATAATGTCTAATACACCTGTAACCAATGCAGGAGACTAATTACCATATGAATGTACCCCTGGGACGCCCAAGAGATATTTGACACTCATTGTCAATGCGACCAAATAGATAATCAAAACCCAAAAACAGCATTCACTGAAAAACGCATAGAAAAAAAAGCTACAAATATGCAGCAAATACACAATCATTTTTGTAACTGTGTTTTATAGCGTTTTTTTTACTAAATTTTTGAAAGTCAGTGGATGAAAAAAATGCAAAAAAGCTGAAAGAATTGACATGCTGCAGACAATTTTCTGCCTCAAATCTGCAAGTCACAAATATGAGGGGCTGCTGATAAGGCTATGTGCCCACGTGTGTGCGCTCTGCACCGCAGCGTTTCGTCACTGCATGTGCGCTTCAGAGCGCAGCTGAAAAGCTCCGTTCTGAAACTTTGCCGACTGCAGAATTTGTGCGCTCTGGATGCAGCCTCTCCCTATAGACAGAATGGAGACAGCATGCAGAGCGCACGAAAGAAGTGACATGTTGCTTTTTAGAACGCAGCGATTTGGCAGCATGCAAATTGCTGCGTTCTGAAACACAACGTGGGCATGGATTATGCACAATCTTCATAGATTGTGCAGGGGACGCAGGACGCATGCAGTTACGCTCCAGTGCAGAACGCAGCGTAACTGCATGAAAATATGCTACGTGGGCACAGAGCCTAAAGGGTGCTTTACACGCTGCGACATCGCTAGTGATCTCGTTAGCAATGTGACACGCCAGATCGCAGATAAGATTTGCCGAGATCGCACATAGGTCATTTTTGTAGCGCCGGTCACATGTGCGATCTCAGCAAATCGTATGTGCGAGCTGGTGTGTTACATCGCTATTGAGATCGCTAGCAATGTGGCAGCATGTAAAGCACCCTTAAGTCTTTGGTTTTGTGATCTTTTTTTTTGTTTCTTTGGTAACGAATGTTACATCACATGAAAGCCTTGTGTGTCTAATATTTGTTTTCAAAATTTCGTGTTTGTTGCTTATGGCAACAGTGTTCTATGCACACAGGAAAACAAAATGGCAGAGTCTAATGTGATATTCACAGCAACTGAGAGCAGTGGAGGGATAAAATTCTTGTTTCTGAAAGGAAAGTCTGCATAGGATATTCATGGTGCTATGTCGCAGACATTGGGGGATCAATGCCCTTCATATTCCACTGTTAAGAACTGGGTTGTCAAATTTAAAATGGGTCACTTCAGTACCAATGATGAGGAACGTCCTGGACGACCAAGAATGGTTGTTCTGGAGATCATCGATGCTGTGCACAACTTCATACTGGAGAATCGATAAATTTCAGCTAAAGCAATAGCATATCATGGGGATTTCCCGTGAACATGTTTGTGTCATTATCCATTATCCATTATCCATGAACATTTGGACAGGAGGAAGCGATCTGCAAAGTGGGTCCCCCAATGTTTGACAACAGATCAGAGAAGCATGCGAGTGACAACTTCCCAATCCATTTGTCAGTGTTTCTGGACTGATAATGACATCCTGGATCGACTGGTCGCTATGAATGAGTCCTGGATTTATTTGTATGACCCTGAAAACAAGGAGCAGTCAAGAGTGGAGGCACAGTGGTTCTCCTCCTCCAAAGAAGTTCAGGGTGCAAAAACTAGCCACTAAGGTGATGGCGTCGGTGTTCTGGGATAAGGAGGGTGATCTGCTAGTGGACTACCTTCAAAAGGGTTCCACCATCAATGCAAGGTATTACATTGAGCTTTTGGACCAATTGAAGGCAGCTCTGAAGGCCAAAAGGTGCGGCAAGCTGTCCAGAGGAATCTTGTTCCTGCAAGACAACGCCTCCGCTCACACTGCACAAGTGACCACGGCAAAACTGGCAGAGCTGGGCTTCCAGCTGGTTGACCACCTTATTCACCAGATCTAGCTCCCTCTGACTATCATCTGTTTCCAAACCTGAAGAAACACCTCAAGAGTAACAAATTTCACACCATTTCTGATGCCATGGCTGCTACGGATGCCTGGTTTGAGGCACAACCGAAATCCTTCTTTTTGCTAGGCTTACAGAACTTGGAATACCAATGTAAGAAGTGTGTTGACAACATTGGAGAGTATGTGGAATAAATGTAAAGTTTCATCATCCAATCTCGTCTCTTGGTAAAGCTAAAGACTTTTCAGCAGCCCCTCGTAAGCAGTGTGTGCATTACACTTCAGAATTCTCATTAACTTTGCTGGCATCAAGATTCACTTCAGGTTTTGTGACAAATCTGCACTCAAAAACTCATTAAAAAACGTGATAAAACTACATCATATGCGCACAGCCTTTGGTGAACAATGTCCTTATTATCTCACAACTAGATTATTGCAACATCCATTTGTGTGGCTGATCGTTTAACCCTCTTGCACCCACCAATCCATCCTCATCTCTGATGCCCAATAAGAACTTATAAAGGTACTGCATACAGACCAAAAGAGGGGCTCTTACCCATGGGACGTCATATAGTCGCCTCCTTTGATCTGTATACAGTATCTATGGTTTCTTACTATACAGATGCTGTTCTATGCACCTTACACGTTGTGCACTTTTTGTGGTTCCCCCTATATTTCCTATACTATTATATGGATGTATGATTACAACTATTATAGTATATTCCACCTCTTGGTTGCTCCAGTGAGTTGGTGTGACCATTTCTCCAATTTTCTTGCATGTTTTTAATCATGATACATTTTCAGTAAAGTTACTTACATTATCGATTCACTTTCTCTTGTGGGTTTTTTGTATAATGGATCCGGTTGTATTTGATAGTGGACTATATAAGTTCTATAAATACTTTTATTTTTTGTGCAGTAAAAATGTCACATCCAGGCGGAATTATGAAATCTGGCGCCTCCAAATCTGGAAAAGCAAAGGGGCTGAAAGACATTCGTATAGATGAAGAGGTGAAGATCGCCGTTAATATTGCACTGGACAGATTTCGTTATGGTGACCAGAGAGGTATATACAGGGCTATTATACTAATATTCTATAATTTTAGTATATGAACACTTCATTGTACAGTAAAAATAGCTGCAAATATTGTTTACATTGCTGACTCCTCTTCTATATCTTAAAGGGGTTATCCGGCGTCTTTGACATTTTTTTTTTTATTTCCCTATTGGGCTACATTGGGGCAGGTAAGTAGATAGAGACCACTTACCTGCCCTGCTGTCAGCCCCTCTCCCCCGGCTCAGAGCGGTCATGTGACCGCTCCTGCCGCGATTTTGCTGCTTCCGGTCATTTCATGTCAACATGGGCAGGACCATGTTGACATGCAAATGTGTAACAGTTTGTCGCCTCCCTGCTGGGTGTCTACAGTGTGATGAGCCCCGCCCCCCTTCCCTGCACCCTCCCACACATTCCCCCGCACCTCCAGTAACCTCCCCCTGCACTGCTGTGGGGTCCGTGACCTGGGGGAGGGGCCTGGCGGCGGCTGCCGTGGTGTCAGCTCCAGCACCAGGCCCCCTGCCCAGGATTGCACATTCAAATGTACCGGCATCACAGATCACAGATGCCGGTACATTTGAAAGTGCTGATGAGAAGCAGCGCAGCGCAGCTTCTCATCACTGTCCCTCCCGCTGTCTGTGCTCTCTTCAGCACAGCGGTGACGTCAGAGCACAGACAGCGCGCGAACGTGCAGGAGCGGCGGGGACCGAGGACAGGTGAGTATGTACTCCACATGTGTTCCCGATGGGGATGGGGGGGTTGCAGAGCCATATGTGTGCGTGTGCAGAGCCATATGTGTGCGTGTGCAGAGCCATGTGTGTGCGTGTACGGTACAGAGCCATATGTGTGCGTGTGAGGTGCAGAGCCATATGTGTGCGTGTGCAGAGCCATATGTGTGCAGAGCCATATGTGTGCATGTGCGGCACAGAGCCATATGTGTGCGTGTGCGGTGCAGAGCCATATGTGTGCGTGTGCAGAGCCATATGTGTGCGGTACAGAGCCATATGTGTGCGTGTGCGGTGCAGAGCCCGATGTGGAGCTGTTATTTGCAATGCTGTAGTGATACCAGGTCAGGTCAGGTGCTGGGGAAGAATACTGACAGGGAATGTGTGTGCAGGGGGCGGGCAGAGGCTGGGGCTGGACACTGAGGCTGGGTGGTGACAGCTGTGACTGGGAGGTTTTGCACAGGAAGTGGTCAGTTTGCTGGATCTGAATGTAAACAAGAAGCTGCAGAGAATAAAGGGATAATTCAAGAGGAACAAAAGTTAGAAAACAAAAAATAACAATGTAGGTGTGATTTATATGACAATACAGCACAGATAAACTCAAAAATTTTTGTTAAGCTAATGTCGGACAACTCCTTTAACCCCTTAACGACCTTTGACGTACTGAGTACGTCATGGTGACATGGTGCTAAACGACCCATGATGTACTCAGTACGTCATGGCGAAATCGCGGTCCCGGAGCCCCGGGGAGTGACATTTGTTTACTTAAACGGTAGATTCGGGAAGGAGGGGACCTCTGCCTGACCTCGGGAGGGGTGGTGCCTCCTCCCCGAACCTACAGAGGCTGTGATTGGCTGACGAACGCCGCTCAGCCAATTACAGCCACTGTAATGTTCCAGCCATTGAAAATGGCTGGAACATTGAAATCCAGCCCTGATCAGTGCTGCTGTAGCACTGGCCATTGGCTGGAGCTGGGTGATCGATGCTTCACCCGCCCCCAGCTCTGATTGGAGAGACCGGTCTTGTGACAGCTCTCTCCAATCAATGTGGATCTGCGGCCTGTGACCGTCCCTGGAAGCCGAGGAGAGCGGTAAGTTGCTGTCCCCGCCGCCCGCCCCTGTCCCCGCCGCCCGCCCCTGTCCCCGATCGCCCCGCCGCTGCTCCCGATCCACCGCTGTCCCTGCTGCTGTCTCCGATCGCCCCGCCGCTGCTCCCGATCCACCGCTGTCCCCGGCGCCACGCTCCTGATCCACCGCTGTAACAGGCGTCATGCTCCCGCTCCACCGCTGTCCCCGCCGCTGCTCCCGATGCACCGCTGTCCCCGCCTCTGTCTCCGATCGCCCCGCCATGCTCCCGCTCCACCGCTGTCCCCGCTGCTGTCTCCGATCGCCCCGGCGCCATGCTCCCGCTCCACCGCTGTCCCCGCCGCTGTCTCCGATCGCCCCGGCGCCATGCTCCCGCTCCACCGCTGTCCCCGCCGCTGTCTCCGATCGCCCCGGCGCCATGCTCCCGCTCCACCGCTGTCCCCGCCGCTGTCTCCGATCGCCCCGGCGCCATGCTCCCGCTCCACCGCTGTCCCCGCCGCTGTCTCCGATCGCCCCGGCGCCATGCTCCCGCTCCACCGCTGTCCCCGCCGCTGTCTCCGATCGCCCCACCATGCTCCCGCTCCCCCGCTGTCCCCGCCGCTGTCTCCGATCGCCCCGGCGCCATGCTCCCGCTCCACCGCTGTCCCCGCCGCTGTCTCCGATCGCCCCGACATGCTCCCGCTCCACCGCTGTCCCCGCCGCTGTCTCCGATCGCCCCGGCGCCATGCTCACGCTCCACCGCTGTCCCCGCCGCTGTCTCCGATCGCCCCGCCATGCTCCCGCTCCACCGCTGTCCCCGCCGCTGTCTCCGTTCGCCCCGGCGCCATGCTCCCACTCCACCGCTGTCCCCGCCGCTGCTCCCGATGCATCGCTGTCCCCGCCGCTGTCTCCGATCGCCCCGCCGCTGCTCCCGCTCCACCGCTGTCCCCGGCGCCGCTCCCGATCCACCGCTGTCCCCGGCGCCATGCTCCCGCTCCACCGCTGTCCCCGCCGCCACTCACGATCCACCGCTGTCCCCGCCGCCATGCTCGCCACTGTCCCCGCCGCCGTCGCACCCACCTTTTTCAGCCGCTGCTGCCCCCGAATCGGCCCCCACTGTTCCCGATCGGCGGCCGCCGCCGCCTCCTTCATCGGCTGCCCCTTCTCCATCGCCACACCTCCTATCCCTCTATGTGCTGCAAGCCACCCTCCCCCAACGTGGGGGGAGGGTGGCTTGCAGCACATGTGGGGGGAGGGTGGCTTGCAGCACATGTGGGGGGAGGGTGGCTGGCTTGCAGCACATGTGCTGCAAGCCACCCTCCCCCCACATGTGCTGCAAGCCAGCCACCCTCCCCCCACATGTGCTGCAAGCCAGCCACCCTCCCCCCACATGTGCTGCAAGCCAGCCACCCTCCCCCCACATGTGCTGCAAGCCACCCTCCCCCTACATGTGCTGCAAGCCACCCTCCCCCTACATGTGCTGCAAGCCACCCTCCCCCCGGGGCCCCCCCTCCTCCATGTGCCATCTCTCTCTCCCATCAGACTCTGCCCCCCTCCCCGATCTGCTGCCTGCTCTCTCCCATTTTCCATCTACTGCCCCCTCTCACCCTCCTCGATCTGTTGCCTCCTTCATCTGCTGCCTCTTCTGTCTGCTGTGATCCTGCTGCCTAGATCCATCCTGTAAGGTAGGTATCCCCATCTCACCTCCCCCCCCATCCTCTGCCGCTCCTCCATCCGCTGCGCCATTTCCCATCCATCCGCTGCGCCATTTCCCATTATCCATCCTCTGCGCCCTTTCCCATCCTCTGCCGCTCCTCCACCCGCTGCGCCCTTTCCCATCTTCCATCCGCTGCGCCCTTTCTCATCTGCCATCCGCTGCGCCCTTTCTCATCTGCCGCCCCGCCCTCTCGCATCGCATTATCCAGCGCAGTTGCTCGCTTCCAGACTGCAGTGGATGATGCGATGCGAGACTCGTGCATTGCGCTCACGTTTGGCACTGGTCTTAGTGGCAGGCGCTCTTTTTTTTTTTTTTTTTACTGATGTCTGTATTTTTTATTTCGCCAAACTAATTTTTTTTGTATGGGGGGGGGGGTCTAGTTTCCAAAATGGGATCACATGTGGGGGAGCTCCATTGTTTAGGCACCTCAGGGGGTCTCCAAATGAAACATGGCGTCTGCTAATAATTCCAATCAATTTTACTGTGAAATGGCGCTCCTTCTCTTCTGAGCCCCGCCGTACGCCCAAACAATTGATTTCCACCACATATGAGGTATCGTCGTACTCAGGAGAAATTGCACAATACATTTTATGGTGCATTTTTTCCTGATACCCTTGTGGAAAAAAAAGCTACCTGTTTGAAAAAACAATTTTGTGGTAAAAAAAAGAATAAAATATTTTTTTGTCGCTCCATTGGGAGACCCAGACAATTGGGTGTATAGCTTCTGCCTCCGGAGGCCACACAAAGTATTACACTTTAAAAAGTGTAACCCCTCCCCTCTGCCTATACACCCTCCCGTGCCTCACGGGCTCCTCAGTTTTATGCTTTGTGTGGAAGGAGGCACACATCCACTCATGCATTCCCATTTTAGTCAGCAGCAGCTGCTGATGTTATCGGTTGGAAGAAAAGAGGGCTCCCACGGGGCCCCCGGCATGCTCCCTTCTCACCCCACTACGTCGGCGGTGCTGTTAAGGTTGAGGTACCCATTGCGGGTACAGAGGCTGGAGCCACATGTCGTATTTCCTTCACCATCCCTTGGGGGCTCTGGGAGAAGTGGGATCCTGAGCGGTCATCCAGGTACTGGGACCGTGCTCCCTCCGCAGCCCCAGTGTGGAATCTGCCGGACCGTAGTATTTTCTTTATCAGGGACCGGGCCCTGCATCTGTCAGGTACTCTGTGTCCCCATGGGGACGGTTCATGGAGCGCCTGGCACCCGGACGCTGCAAGGGCTGCTAGGCCGTGAAAGCCGGGGGACTTCCGCGCCGACCGCGCCTGTTTGTCGGCCGCGGTCATAAATTTAGTCCCCGGCTTCAGTTGCGGCCTACTTGAAAAATCTCGCCCCCAGACCTGTCTGTCAGGGTATGGGCGGGACAGCCAACCGGACGCTGCCTGGGACACAGCGGCTGCTGATCCGTGAAAGCCGGGGGACTTCCGCGCCGACCGCGCCTGCTTGTCGGCCGCGGTCATAAATTTAGTCCCCGGCTTCAGTTGCGGCCTACTGGCAAGACTCCCGCCCCCGGACCTGTCTGTCAGGGTAGGGGCGGGACAGCCATCCTGACGTCGGCAGTGAGGGCCGGAGCATCCTGTATGCTTCCTCCCCCCTCTTTGATCACAATAGGGACCCCAGATTCCCGCACTTTTTCCTGGTGCCGCCCACCGCTCCACTCCCCCTCTGAGAGCTCCAGCAGCCATTTTTTTCAGACATTCTGCGCTGGAGAATCATTAGGAAAGAGCTCTTCACCGCTGGGAGACCTGGAGCAGGGAATCTGGAGGACACACACGCCGCTTTTTAGCGGTCGGTAAGCCACACCGGTCATCCGGTGCTGGTCCCCCTGGGTTGCCTGAATAGATACGTATTATATATCTTTATATATATATATAGATCTCTGTTCGGCCGGGCTGTATACTCTTCCCTTATACCCTCTGTGATCACTCTCCAGTGACACAACAGCATGTCGTCCACAAGGAGCAAGAGCGCTAAGGCACAGGGTTTCTTTGCAACCTGTACCTCTTGTGGGGCTATGTTGCCTGCGGGTTCCACCTACCCTCACTGTGAGCAATGCTCGACCCCTGTTACACTGACTCAGCTGGAGCCGGGACCACTTGTGGGCCCCTCGGCTCAGGTAGACACCCTTGCTACCACTGTCCAGGCGGCAGGGACAGAGTTTGCAGTGTTTGCTGAGAAGCTCTTTGAGTCACTTTCACAATCCATGGCTAAGTCTATGGACAAATGGTCTGCCAAGCTGCTAGAAGCCTTGCAGTCCAGACCGGTCCTTACACAGACCCAGGACACTGTTGGATCGGCGCCTCCAGGTCCCTCTCGGTCCACGCCGCAGCGCACTCCCAGGGGGGGCCCTAGGTTTCACGTGGAGGACTCCTCCACGGTCCACAGCCCCAGACCAGCTAAGCGGGCCCGCTTGGAATCATCAGCTTCATCACGCTGCTCAGGTTCCCGGCTGGAGGACTCGCTGGAGGACGAGGCGGAGGTCACAGCTCAGGGCTCTGACCATGACGTTGCCCTCAACCTTGATACACCTGAAGGGGACGCCTTAGTAAATGATCTTATCTCGTCCATCAACCAGGTGTTAGATCTATCTCCCCCGCCTCCACCTATAGAGGAGTCGGCTTCTCAGCAGGAGAAACACCAGTTTCGGTTCCCCAAACGTACACGGAGTGCGTCTTTCGACCACTCTAACTTCAAGGATGCTGTCCAGAAACCCAGAGCGGTTCCGGACAAGCGCTTTACTAAGCGCCTTGCTGACACACGTTACCCCTTCCCCTCTGACGTAGTTAAGGGTTGGGCTCAGTGTCCCAAGGTGGATCCCCCAGTCTCTAGATTGGCGGCTAGATCTGTGGTATCGGTTGCAGATGGCTCATCGCTAAAAGATGCCACTGACAGGCAGATAGAGCTCCTGGTGAAATCCATCTATGAAGCTACGGGCGCGTCCTTTGCCCCGGCTTTTGCAGCCGTGTGGGCACTCCAAGCTATCTCGGCTTGTCTAACCGAGATTAATGCGGTCACACGTACTTCTGCTCCGCAGGTTGCGTCTTTGACTTCTCAGGCGTCGGCGTTTTCTTCATACGCCATGAAGGCAGTCATAGACTCTGCTAGCCGTACAGCGGTCGCATCCGCTAATTCTGTGGCAGTCCGCAGAGCCATGTGGCTGCGCGAATGGAAGGCAGACTCGGCTTCCAAGAGATTCCTAACCGGTTTGCCGTTTTCTGGCGACCGATTGTTTGGAGAACGATTGGATGAGAGGGAAAAGACTCCTCCTTACCCCAGTCCAGACTGAAGCGACCTCAGCAACGTAAGATACAATCGAGGTTTCAGTCCTTTCGCCCCTCCGCCAAGTCCCAATCCTCTTCGTCCAATAGGCCGGAGAAAGGTCAGAGGAACTCCTACGCGTGGCGGTCTAAGTCACGCCCCCAAAAGGCTGCCGGAGGCACTGCCTCCAAGGCGGCCTCCTCATGACTCTTGGCATCCCCGAACCGCATCCTCGGTCGGTGGCAGGCTCTCCCGCCTTTGCGACACCTGGTGGCCACATGTTCAAGACCGATGGGTGAGAGACATTCTGTCTCACGGTTACAGGATAGAGTTCATCTCTCGTCCTCCAACTCGTTTCTTCACAACCTCCCCCCCCTGCTCGGGCCGACGCACTTCTTCAGGCAGTGGCCGCTCTGAAGACAGAAGGAGTTGTGATTCCCGTCCCCCCTCAGGAACAGGGGCGCGGCTTTTACTCCAACTTGTTCGTGGTGCCAATGAAGGACGGTTCATTCCGTCCCGTTCTGGACCTCAAACTGCTCAACAGACATGTGAGAACCAGACGATTCAGGATGGAATCTCTCCGCTCGGTCATCGCTTCGATGTCACAGGGAGACTTTCTCGCATCGATCGACATCAAAGATGCTTATCTCCATGTGCCGATCGCACCCGAACATCAACGCTTCTTGCGTTTCGCCATAGGGGACGAACACCTTCAGTTCGTGGCATTGCCTTCGGCTTGGCGACAGCCCCACGGGTTTTCACCAAAGTCATGGCATCCGTTGTGGCGGTCCTACATGAGGCGCCTCATGCACTTCCTAGGGAAGATGGTGGCAGCGATGGAGGCAGTGCCCTTCGCGCAATTTCATCTACGCCCACTCCAATGGGACATTCTCCACAAGTGGGACAAGAGATCGACTTCCCTCGACAAGAATGTCTCTCTTTCCCTGGCAACCAAGACGTCTCTTCAGTGGTGGCTTCTTCCCACTTCTCTATCGCAGGGAAAATCCTTCCTGCCCCCAACCTGGGCTGTGGTCACCACGGACGCGAGCCTGTCAGGGTGGGAAGCAGTGTTTCTCCACCACAGGGCTCAGGGGACCTGGACTCCGAGGGAGTCTTCCCTTCAGATCAATGTTCTGGAGATAAGGGCAGTGTATCTAGCCCTATTGGCGTTCCATCAGTGGCTAGAGGGCAGGCAGATCCGTATCCAGTCGGACAACGCCACGGCGGTCGCGTACATCAATCACCAGGGCGGCACTCGCAGTCGTCAAGCCTTCCAGGAAGTACAGCGAATTCTGCAGTGGGTGGAAGCCACAGCATCCACCATCTCCGCAGTTCACAGAGCTCTGGCGGCGGATGCATAAGTGCAGGATTGGTCGCAGTTTCAACTGCCTTATGTGTTTCCTCCTCTGGCGTTGCTACCCAGAGTATTACGCAAGATCAGGTCCGACTGCCGCCGCGCCATTCTCGTCGCTCCAGACTGGCCAAGGCGGTCGTGGTACCCGGATCTGTGGCATCTCACGGTGGGTCAACCGTTGGCCCTTCCAGGCCGCACAGACTTGCTGTCACAAGGGCCGTTTTTCCATCTGAATTCTGCGGCCCTCAACCTGACTGTGTGGCCATTGAGTCCTGGCTCCTAGCATCGTCAGGGTTAGCTTTGCGAATGGTTTTTCTCCCTGGCCGTTTGCCTTACCCATTTTTCTTTCCTTCCTTCAATCTGGAATGGACAAAGGTTTGTCACTAAGCTCTCTCAAGGGACAAGTATCGGCGCTCTCAGTATTTTTTCAAAGGCGCCTGGCCAGGCTCCCGCAGGTCCGCACGTTCCTGCAAGGAGTATGCCACATAGTCCCACCTTACAAGCGCCCACTAGAGCCCTGGGACCTTTACAGGGTGCTAACGGCTCTTCAGAAACCACCTTTCGAGCCGCTGCGAGATGTCTCCTTATCACGTCTTTCGCAGAAGGTGGCATTTCTAGTGGCAGTTACATCACTCCGAAGAGTGTCAGATCTTGCAGCGCTGTCATGCAAAGCCCCCTTCCTGGTTTTTCACCAGGATAAGGTGGTTCTGCGTCCTGTTCCGGAATTTCTCCCTAAGGTGGTATCTCCTTTTCATCCAATCAGGATATCACCTTACCTTCTTTTTGCCCTAATCCAATTCACCGATGTGAAAAGGATTTGCACTCATTAGATCTAGTGAGAGCACTCCGGTACTACGGGTCTCGCACAGCGCCCCTGCGCCGTTCAGATGCACTCTTTGTACTTGTCGCTGGCCAGCGTAAGGGTTCGCAGGCTTCCAAGTCAACCTTGGCTCGGTGGATCAAGGAACCGATTCTTGAAGCTTACCGTTCTTCGGGGCTTCCGCTTCCTTCGGGGCTGAAAGCCCATTCTACCAGAGCCGTAGGTGCGTCCTGGGCATTGCGGCACCGGGCGACGGCTCAGCAGGTGTGTCAGGCAGCTACCTGGTCTAGTCTGCACACTTTCACGAAACACTATCAGGTGCATACCTATGCTTCGGCAGATGCCAGCCTAGGTAGGCGAGTCCTTCAGGCGGCGGTTGCCCACCTGTAAGAGGGAGCCGTGTCGGCTCTTTTTATCGAGGTATTCTTTTACCCACCCAGGGACTGCTTTTGGACGTCCCAATTGTCTGGGTCTCCCAATGGAGCGACAAAGAAGAAGGGAATTTTGTTTACTTACCGTAAATTCCTTTTCTTCTAGCTCCAATTGGGAGACCCAGCACCCGCCCCTGTTCCCTTCGGGCTGTTGTTCTTTGTGTACACATGTTGTTCATGTTGAATCGTTCTTTTGGTTCATGGTTTTCAGTTCTCCGAACATCCTTCGGATTGAATTTACCTTAGACCAATTTATAAGTTTCCTCCTTCCTGCTCTTGCACCAAAACTGAGGAGCCCGTGAGGCACGGGAGGGTGTATAGGCAGAGGGGAGGGGTTACACTTTTTAAAGTGTAATACTTTGTGTGGCCTCCGGAGGCAGAAGCTATACACCCAATTGTCTGGGTCTCCCAATTGGAGCTAGAAGAAAAGGAATTTACGTTAGTAAACAAAATTCCCTTCTTTCACGGCTGAACATTACAAATGTTTGTGAAGCCTCCAGGGGTTCAAAGTGCTCACTAAACAGCTAGATAAATTCCATGAGGGGTCTAGTTTCCAAAATGGGGTCAATTGTGGGGGAGCTCCATTGTTTAGGCACTTCAGGGGGGTCTCCAAACGCAACATGGCGTCCGCTAATAATTCCAACCAATTTTGCTGTGAAATGGCGCTCCTTGCCTTCCGTGTCCTGCCGTGCGCCCAAACATTTGATTTCCACCACATATGGGGTATCTGCGTACTCAGGAGAAAATGCACAATACATTTTATGGTGCATTTTTTCCTGATACCCTTGTGATAAAAAAAGCTACCTGATTGAAGCAACAGTTTTGTGGTAAAAAGATTTTTTTTTCTTTTCACGGCTCAACGTTATAAACTTCTGTGAAGCCCCCAGGGGTTCAAAGTGCACATCACACATCTAGAAAAAATATTTGAGGGCTCTAGTTTCCAAAATGGGGTCACTTATGGGGGAGCTCCATTGTTTAGGCACCTCGGGGAGTCTTCAAACCCGACATGGCGTCCGCTAATGAGTGCAGCTAATTTTGCACTCAAAAATTCAAATGGCGCTCCTTGCCTTCCGAGTACTGCTGTGTGCCCAAACATTTGATTTCCACCACATATGGGGTATCTGCGTACTCAGGAGAAAATGCACAATACATTTTATGGTGCATTTTTTCCTGATAACCTTGTGATAAAAAAAGCTACCTGGTTGAAGCAACAGTTTTGTGGTAAAAAAAATTTTTTTTCTTTTCACGGCTCAACGTTATAAACTTCTGTGAAGCCCCCAGGGGTTCAAAGTGCACATCAAACATCTAGAAAAAATATTTGAGGGCTCTAGTTTCCAAAATGGGGTCATTTGTGGGGGAGCTCCATTGTTTAGGCACCTCAGGGAGTCTTCAAACCCGACATGGTGTCCGCTAATGAGTGCAGCTAATTTTGCACTCAAAAATTCAAATGGCGCTCCTTGCCTTCTGAGTCCTGCTGTGTGCCCAAACATTTGATTACCACCACATATGGGGTATCTGTGTACTCAGGAGAAAATGCACGATACATTTTATGATGCATTTTTCCTGATACCCTTGTGAAAATACTAATTTTTATGGCTAAAGTAACATTTTTGTGTTAAAAAAAAGTTAATTTTCTCCCGGCAGCAGGACTCTTGGTGCAGGCGCTGGTCAGCTTCAGAACGCTAGCAACCTGCAGGTTAAACCCATATTTGAAGGTTAACAGACATTTTTTACCTGACAGGTTTCCTATAATAAAAACTCATTTTAGTATGTTTAACCATGTAATGTGACATATAATAACAGTTGCTATTAAAAAGGATTTTCTCCCAATCATAAATAAGTAAAATTGCAGAGGACTCGTAAAAACACGAAACTGCAATTTACTAATTTTTTTAAAATCCTCCATTTTCAAGAACAGAAGGATTTTTAATTGTATAGTTACCACTCATTGCCCAGGTGGCCGGCCAAGTCCGCAGACTACCAGCACTGGCCATTTTCCTAGGCAAGGAGCACATGTTTGCTGTGTTGTGAAGTTGGCTGGATCACTGGATCCAGGGACCTTCAGAGCTCCTGCGCTCCTCCATTGCCAGAGTGACAGTGTTCGGACCCCGTGATTGGAATACGGACTGATAGTACACGGTTACTTTATATTATCTGGGTATTCCATAAGCACAAATTCTCTAACATCCACTTATAACTAGAGACACTAACTGTACAAGCCCAGGATCTGCAGCTAGAAAGAAAAAAAAAGGTTTTATGAACAAGAGTTAACCCCTTCAGCCCCCAGCCTGTTTTCACCTTAAAGACCCGGCCATTTTTTGCAATTTTGACCAGTGTCACTTTGACAGGTTTTAACTCTGGAACACTTCAACGGATCCTGGCGATTCTGAGATTGTTTTTTCGTGACATATTGTACTTCATGTCAGTGGTAAATTTAGGCCGATATGTTTTGCGTTTATTTGTGAAAATTTTGGAAATTTGGCGATAATTTTGAAAATTTTGCAATTTTCAAAATTTGAAATTTTATGCCCATAAATCTGAGAGATATGTCACACAAAAAAGTTACTAAATAACATTTCCCACATGTCTACTTTACACCAGCGCAATTTTTGAAAAAAAAAAATTCCTTTAGGAAGTTAGAAGGGTTCAAAGTTCATCACCAATTTCTCATTTTTCCAACAAAATTTACAAAACAAATTTTTTAGGTACCACATCACATTTGGAGTGATTTGAGAAACCTAGGCGACAGAAAATACCCAAAAGTGACCCAATTCTAAAATCTGCACCCCTCCCTCTGCTCAAAACCACATCCAAGAAGTTTATTAACCCTTTAGGAGCTTCACAGCAACCAAAGCAATGTAGACGAAAAAATGAAAATTTTACTATTTCTTACGGCGGCTTCAGGCTTTCAGTCACAGGAATGTGCAGGTTCAGGTATGGCTCTGCATTTGAGCCAGCTGTCAGTGCAGAGGAGCGGTTACAAGCTCTGATAACTATGCACAGAGTGGTGACCGAAGCCGTGCCAACCCACCTCTATGACTGAAAGCACGAAGCTGCCGGGAGAAATAAAGTTAATTTCCTCCAACAGTGGGGTTCTCAGTGCGGGCGCTGGGCAGCTTCAGAGCCCTATTAACCTGCAGATTAACCTCATATCTGCAGGTTAGTAGTGTTTTTTTTTTTTTACCTTACAAGGTTCCATTTAAAATGATTTATGGTACTTTTTGTATGTTTCAGAGATGGAGTTCCCTTCCTCCCTGACTAGCACTGAGAGAGCTTTTATCCATCGTCTTGCCCAATCACTTGGACTAATTTCTAAGAGTAAAGGGTAAGTTATTGCATTTACCTTACACTTACATTTTTTTTTCCATAATGAAAAGACCCATATTGCGTCGAAATACTGTCACACATGAATTTGGGGAAGCTGTTGTTTCAGTAGTAAATGTGACAATTTGGCAGAAAACAGTCTTGCCTTGGCTGTTGCACAGAACAAATGACTCTGTGATCACTGGGTCACATCCACATACTGTTTATTTATTTTACCTGTTCCAATGTTAATAGCGATAAACTGCAAATTGTTTCCATCAATGGATCCATATATTTCCATGTAGTAATTCTTGTAACCTATCCTGTCATTTGGCAGAATTGGTAGGCAGAATTCTTTCTTAAGGGGGCTTTACACGCAACGACATCGCTAACGAGATGTTGTTGGGGTCACGGAATTCGTAACGCACATCTAGCCTCATTAGCGACGTCGTTGTGTGTGAAACGCACGAACGACCGCTAACGATCAAAATTACTCACCTGATCGTTGACACGTTCTATTCTCAGATATTGTTGCTGTTGCAGGACGCAGGTTGTTCGTCGTTCCTGTGGCAGCACACATCGCTATGTGTGACTCCGCCGGAACGAGGAACAACATCGTACCTGCGGCCGCCCGCAATGAGGAAGGAAGAGGGTGGGCGGGATATTCCAGCCGCTCATTTCCGGTCCCTCCGCTTCTATTTGGTGGCTGCTTAGTGACGCTGCTGTGACGCCGAACGAAACTCCCCCTTAGAAAGGAGGCGGTTCGCTGGCCACAGCGACGTCGCTAGGCAGGTAAGTCCGTGTGATGGGTCCTAGCGATGTGCGCCACGGGCAGCGATTTGCCCGTGACGCACAACCGACGGGTGCGGGTGCTTTCACCAGTGACATCGCTAGCGATGTTGTGTGTAAAGTGGCCTTTAGGCTATGTGTGAACGCTGCAGAAATTTTTTGCATGAAATCTGCACCTTCTGGCAGAAAAACGCACCAAAAAACGCATGCATTTTTGGTGCATTTTTGTACCACAAGTTTTTCCAAATATAGTTAATGGCAGGAAGGGCTAAAAAACACAGGAAAAAATACACCAACAATTGACATGCTGCAGATTATTGTCTGCTCCAAATCTGCAAGGAGAAAACAAGGAACATGTGCATGACACTTTAGAATTCTCATTGACTCTGCTGGCATACAGATAGGCATGCAGATATGTACCACAATCTGCACCAAGAAACGCATGAAAAGCACACTGCACACAGCATTAACCCCATAGCGACGGCCTAACGTCTCAAGACGTCGGAAAAACAGGGTACTTATTCTGTTCCGACGTCTTGAGACGTCAGGCCGGAAAAACCCTGTAGTGCCCCCCAGTGACGAAAAATCTCGGGGGTTTCAGCTACCGGGGGTAGCTGAGACCCCCCAGATTATGAATCGGGGTGTTTTGTATGCACCCCGTTAATGCGATCGCCGGTATACACCGTATACCGGCGACAACATAAAAAAAAAAAAAATGGCTGGTAAAATTTATTTATTTCTCATCTGACGTGATCAAACATGTCAGATGAGTAATAAATGTGAGCCCTTAGTGCCCCCAAAGCCCCCGGTACCGGAGAAATCCATCCAACCCCCCCCCCCCCCTCCGGAAAATCCAAGATGGCGCCGACGCGCGCTGAAAACTCCCGCCGCCGCCGCCTCTGCATTCATTTCCCTCCGATCTGAAATGATCAAACATTTCAGATCGGAGGGAAATGTCCCCCTCCTGACCTCTCCTCCGGTACACCGGAGCTCTTTGGTCCCTGGAGCCCCCTCCAGTTCTTCAGAGCCCCCCTCCGGAGCGTGCAAGATGGCGCCGACGCGCGCTGAAAACTGCCGCCGCCGGCTCTGCATTCATTTCCCTCCGATCTGAAATGATCAAACATTTCAGATCGGAGGGAAATGTCCTCCCCCTGACCCCTCCTCCGGTCCACCGGAGCCCTCTGGTCACCGGAGCCCCCTCCGGGTCTCCAGAGCCACCCCCCCTCCCCCGCATTCATTCTGCTCTTTCTGCCGCATGTGACACGTCACATGCGGCAGAAAGGTGTCCCCAGGTCCCCCCAGGTCCCACTAGGTCACCCCCCATCACCCAGCCCCCCAGCCCCCCAGCCCCCGAGCCCCCGAGCCCCCGGTCATACGTTACCTGTCTGGTGATCCGTCCCGCGATCACGCCGCCTCCTTCTTGAATGCTGACGGCGCATGCGCAGACAGCGGCTGTCAGCTGGATTCCTCCCCCGGTCCACAGTGGAGCAGCCTGTGCATCAGCGACGTCAGTCTTGCAGGGACGCTGACGTCGCTGATGCACAGGCTGCTCCACTGTGGACCGGGGGAGAGTGAGTGCAGTAATCAGCAGTCTCTCCATGTGAGGAGTGTGGTCCTCACATGGAGAGACTGCTGTTCCAGAAAATGGGGGGTACGTTCTGTGAGCGTGCCCCTCATATTCTGGAATGAGGTTACTGCAGGTCACTCTGCCCTAAGTTGGACCGGGGCAGTGTGAGTGCAGTATTCTCAGATTACTGCACCCACACTGCTCATGGAGAGCTTGCTCTTCCAGAAAATGGGGGATACGTTCCCTGAACGTGCCCCCCATATTCTAGAAGATCCAGAGTCGGCGTGGGACCTCACGGATTACAGCGGATTACAGCGACCGTAATTTCTTTATTTTCAATAAATTGGGGAAAGAGGAATGTTTCGGGGAGTTTTTTTTTCAAATAAATTTTTTTTTTGTCTTTTTTTTTTTGTCTATTACTTGACTGGGTTAGTGATGTCGGGTATCTGTTCAGATGCCGTGACATCACTAACCCCAGGGCTTGATGCCAGGTGACATTACAGCTGGTATCAACCCCATATATTACCCCGTCTGCCACCGCACCAGGGCGCGGGATGAGCTGGGGCGAAGCGCCAGGATTGGCGCATCTAATGGATGCGCCACTTCTGGGGTGGCTGCGGCCTGCTATTTTTAGGCTGGGAAGAGTCCAATAACCATGGCTCTTCCCACCCTGAGAATACCAGACCCCAGCTGTCCGCTTCACCTTGGCTGGTGATCTAATTTGGGGGGGACCCCACGTTTTTTTTTTTTTTAAAAAAAACGCCTGGGGAGCCCTCCAAATTGATCACCAGACAAGGTGAAGCTGTCAGCTGTGGTTTGCAGGCTACAGCTGTCTGCTTTACCCTAGCTGGCTATCAAAAATGGGGGGGACCCCACGTCGTTTATTTTAATTATTATTTTTTTGGGGGGCTAAATACAAGGCTAGGCACCCTTTAGTGCCACATGAAAGGCACTAAAGGGCGCCAGCTTAGAATATGCAGGGGGTGGGACGTTATATATGTTTGACATGTATCCATTCATCCATTGTAGCATTTTAGGCTGTACGCCCACAATCGGGATTTGCAGCGTTTTGGGCGCAGAGTGTTTTCCCTGCGTCCATAACGCTGCGTTGTGCAGGAGAAGCACAGTGGAAGGATTTTTAGAAATCCCATGCCCAATGTGCTTGCCCAATGTGCTTCTTTTCTCTGCCACATAAACTGACCTGTGGCGCAGCTTCCCGAGCCTCAGCATGTCAATTTATGCTGCGGAGATGAGTGTTCTCTGCAGGTAGCATAGAGCTCCACAGCGGCCTGAACCCAAATCGTGGGCATGGGCAGCTGCGTTCTCCCGTGGACAACACTCACATCTCTGCAGGAGGCTGACACTGTGTACTAGACGCCGTGTCGCTGGCTCATGGCCACATAGCCTAAAAGTGAGACATTGGTTGCTACAGCAACATTTTTGTGAAGTACCTGTGGATTCAAAATGCTTATTATACTCCTGAATAAAATCCAGTTTCCAAAATGGGGTCACTTGTGGGGGTTTCTAATGTATAGGTACCCAAGGGGCCCTGCTAATGTGACATGGTGCCCGCAATTTATTTCAACTTTTCCAGAATTCAAATGGTGCTGCTTCCATTCCAAGCCCTCCCATTTATCCAAACAGAGGTTTTTGGCCACATGTGGGGTATCCCTGTGCTCATAAGACATTGGATAACAACCTGTTGGGTCCACGGTTTGTTGTTGTCTCTTGAAAAAGTGAGAAATTTGATGCTGAAGCAACATTTTTGTGAAAAAAATGAAAATTTTCAATATGGCAACCTAAGCTTATCAAATTCTGTGAAGTATTTGTGGATTCATACTGCTCACTATACACCTAGATAAAAGCCTTGAGGTGTCTTGTTTCCAGAATGGAGTCACTTGTGGGGGACCTCCACTGTTTAGGCACCTCAGGGGCTCTCCAAATGCAACCTGGCGTCCGCTATTGATTCCAGCCAATTTTGCAGTCAAATGGCACTCCTTCCCTTCCGAGCCCTGCCATGCGCCCAAACAGTTGATTTCCACCACATATAAGGTATCGCCAAACTCAGGAGAAATTGCACAATAAATGTTATGCTGAATTTTTTCCTTTTACTCTTGTAAAAAAAAAAGCTACCTGGTTGAAATAACAATTTTGTGGTACAATTTTTTTTTTTTTTTTTTTTCATGGCTCAACGTTATAAAATTCTGTGAAGCACCTGGGGGTTCAGGGTACTCACCAAACATCTAGATAAATTCCTTGAGGGGCCTAGTTTCCAAAATGGGGTCACTTGTGTGGGGTTTCTGCTGTTTAGGTACCTTAGGGGTCCTCCAAATGTGACATGGTGCCCGCAATCTTTTTCAGCCAAATTTCCTTTCCAAAATTCAAATATTGCTCCTTTCGTTCCAAGCCCTCCCATTTGTCCAAACAAAGGTTTCAGACCACATGTGAGGTATCACCGCGCTCATAAAAAAGTGGTTAACAAACCTTGAGGTCAAATTTTTGGAATTACCTCTTGAAAAAGTGAGAAAATTGATGCTAAAGCAACATTTTTGAGAAAATTATTAAAATTTTCAATATGACAACGTAACGTTAACAAAATCTGTGAAGTACCTGTGGATCTAAAATGCTCACTATACCCCTAGATAGAAGCCTTGAGGGGTCTAGTTTCCAAAATGGTGTCACTTGTGAGGGGTTTCTTCTGTTTAGGTACCTTAGCGGACCTGTAAATGCAACATGGTGCTCGCAATCTATTTCAGCCAAATTTGCTTTCCAAAATTCAAATATTGCTCCTTCTGTTCCGAGCCCTCCCATTTGTCCAAACAGAGGTTTCTGACCACATGTGGGGTATCGGCGCACTCATAAGAAAGTGGGGAACAAGGTTTGGGGTCCATTTTGTTGTGTTAGTTCTTCTAAAAGTGAATAAATTTGGGTTAGAGCAACATTTTTAGGTAAAATTTAATTTTTGCTTTTTTTCATTCCACATTGCTTTTGTTCATGTGAAGCACCTGAAGGGTTAATAAACTTCTTGAATGTGGTTTTGAGTACTTTGGGGGGTGCAGTTTTTATAATGATGTCACTTTTGGGTATTTTCTGTCATCTAGGCCTATTGAAGTCACTTCAAATGTGATGTGGTCCCTAAAAAAATGGTTTTGTAAATTTTGATGTAAAAATGAGAAATCGCTGATAAACTTTGAACCCCTCTAACTTCCTAACAAAAAAAAATTTTGTTTCCAAAATTGTGCTGATGTAAAGTAGACATGTGGGAAATGTTATTTATTAACTATTTTGTGTCACAGAAATCTCTGGTTTAACGGTATAAAAATTCAAAAGTTGAAAATTGCTAAATTTTCAAAATTTTTGCCAATATTCAATTTTTTTCTTCAATAAACGCAAAAAATATTGTCCTAAATTTGGTACTAACATGAAGTCCAATATGTGACGAAAAAACAGTCTCAGAATCACCGGGATCCGTTGAAGCGTTCCAGAGTTATAACCTCATGAAGTGACACTGGTCAGAATTGCAAAATTTGGTCTGGTCATTAAGGTGAAAATTAGCTCCGTCACTAAGGGGTTAATGGAAAGTCAGTTTTTGTTTGTTTTTTTTTTCATTTTTGCTATGAACGGTTTTACCTAGATCTTAACAAAACACACCCAAAGACAGGCAGTTTGATAAAATGACAGTCACCGCTACCTCCACCGCTGTTCAGGCACCGCCCTTACGGAGCTGCGGCTCTTTTTTGTTCACTTGATTTGTCTTTCTTCTCCCATGACCACTGATGCCAGTCAATGTCCTCAGCCATTACGTGACATGCTTTTCTGAGGGCAGTGATTGTCTGCACTGGTCACTTGTACAGATCACATTTATTTGCTACAGATAATTAAACAAAGACCATGGGAAGCACCAGAAACAACCTGCTGAAGATGTCATTTTATATTGTCTGGTGCCATTTAAAAAGGTTGAGGACGTCTGTCCTAATAAAATGACTGCTTTTCCAGCGACAGTTTCCTTTCAAAGGTTTTTTTTATTATACAGTAAATTGAGATGTGAAAATTATTTTCTTAGGGATTTCTTGCGGTAAAATCTGAATAGCAATTTTTAATGTAGACTTCTTTTCAGTACACATGTTTATTCAACACAATCTAGGAAAGGCTGTCCCACGCTCATTAAACATATGAGGGAGGAACATATTAGTGATGAATGCATGTTATGGGTTTATATTTGCAATAAGTACCACGAGAGGGAATGAATTGTCACAAAAAGTCTTACAAAGAGGACATTAAAATGGAGGTCTGAATGATAGTAATCAACCCTGCTCCTTCTTGTTACATTTTAGTTTACCTTTGTGATTTATACTTTCTATGTTGTCTTTTTTACTTGTTTATAGTTTCTGTAATCACTTTGTATACCTTTGTATACCTAATGTCAAGTTACTGATAGGGGGCGCAGGGACTTGGGTAGGAAAAGAACTGCTGAGTGTGGTTAGACAGATGCCCACTAGAGGTCGCCAACACAAGACAGGTCGATCAGTCAGGGTCTATGCCGAGATGTCACGACTGTACCAAGGAGAAAACTATCCAAAGTCAAAGAACAGGGCCGAGGTCTGATACCGGGAGAGCAAGTAAGCACAGGGGAGGACGTGGGTAACACGGGACAGGACAGGAGACCGGAGGACAGGGAGGTATGGAAGAAAGGTCAGGTAGGAGAGACGGAGGTACGGATGGGCAGGAGGAATGGAGAACAGGACAGACCGGGGAAACTGAGGTCATTTCAGGTCAGGGAGACGGAGATTAGGATAGGCAGGAGGGACGGAAGTCACGTTGGGCAAGGGAATGGAGGTCATGACAAACAGTACCGGGTAGCAGGACAAGAAACGGAGAATGTCGCACACTAACGGAGCACACTGCAAAGCCAGAGAAATCACTGGTGGAATTCCGAAGGCAGCAGCACCAAGATATGGCGGCGTGACCTCCGGAACAAGGCCAGAGCGAACAGGCCCCTCCCAAGAGACCTAAACCCGGAGACAGGATACATGCACTGGCTCAGGAAAGGCAGAGTCATGCATGCATCATGACCCCTGCCTGCTGAATAGTGTTTTTAATAATATAAATATTTCTGGTGAATATAAAAGGAAGGGCATAGAGGTGTGATGTCAGGGCCAGATGAAGCATAATGACAGGCGAAACGGATGTAGCTCAGTCTATGTTTTCGCTCTGTATTCCCTTATGATTTTGGAATAAAAAAGTACAAAATAATGCTCCAGTGGTGAGTGCCACTTGCTTTTTCTCGTCTCATTATTTTTATATTTTTGTTTTCAGCAAAGGCACTAATAGATTTTTAACAATAAGGAAGAAGGATGGCTCTGAAGGCTGCAGAGCGCATATGTCCTGCTGCCTGGTACAGACCACAAGACATGCCATGAGAAGCCTCTTCCAGCGCTTTCCTGTGACTAACAAGGAAAGGACCGAGCTGCTGCCGAAGACAGAGCGGGGAAATATCTCAGCATTGGAGGCCGGTGAGGTTTTCATTTTTCTGTACTGAAAATGCTGTGGATTTGCCACACTGTGTGTGTTGTGTTGGGTGGGAGGGAGGTAACTTACAGTCATACGCATGAAATTAGCCATTTCAAGACATAAGAGTTATGCGAACTCTGTGAAGCTTTGCATTATGTCAGAAAGTCCTCTACATATCATTAGGATTGTTCTTGGGTAATGGAGTTAAGCGGGCTTTACACGCTGCGACATCGATACCCGATGCTAGCAATGTCGAGCACGATAGCACCCGCCCCCGTCGTACATGCGATATTGTGTGATCGCTGCCGTAGCGAACATTATCGCTACGGCAGCGTCACATGCACATACCTGCTCTGCGACGTCACACGGCAGGCGTCCAATAGAAGCGGAGGGGCGGAGTTGAGTGGGACGTAACATCCCGCCCACCTTCTTCCTTCCTCATTGCCGGTGGAGGTAGGTAAGGAGAGGTTCGTCGCTCCTGCGGTGTCACACATAGCGATGTGTGCTGCCACAGGAACGAGGAACAACATCGCTAAAAAGATTAAAACGATTTTTTGTTTCAGGACAACCTCTCCGCGGCAAACGATTTTGAGCGTTTTTGCGATCGTTTAAGGACGCTCAAAATTGTCACACGCTGCAATCTCGTTAATGAAGCCTGGATGTGCGTCACTAACACCGTGACCCCAACGATAATTCATTAACGATATCGTAGCGTGTAAAGCCCGCTTTAGTTTGAGGCCGTATTTGTTGTAATTTCGCAGATTTAAGAATTTGAAATGTTTTGTTTATAGAGAGCCGTGAAATGAGCAAAACCAGTGGACGGCTAAACAACGGCATCCCCCAAGTCCCCATGAGAAGAGGGGATTCTGACTTTGACTCTTTCCGCCAGTCTTTACCAGTATATGAAAAACGAGAAGAGATTGTTCAGATCATTAAGGAAAATAAAGTTGTTCTGATTGTTGGAGAAACAGGATCAGGAAAAACCACCCAGGTAAGACACACATTTTTCACTGAAAAATTAAAATAATCATTGTGTAAATGCTCCTAGAGATATTCTCAAATATTTTGTATCTGTGTATTGATATATTGTGTGGCTTTTGTTTGTTAGCAGTTACCAAATTAATTTTTAACATTTTTGGACTCTGCATGTTAAAGGATGGCTTCAATAGCTATTGGCCAAATGTGATTTCTTTGATTAGCGGATTGCCAAGCTATGTGTTTCCATCAACCATACATCTACTTGGCGTGTACGAACTGACGAGCATGCATGTGTTCTCAGCTTTTAGAGCGAAAGAAGCTTATCACCCTTGTAAGCCAAAGGATTGTGCATGTAGACACTCAACATGCTCAATCGTCCGCATTACAGTTGCTGCAAATTGATTTGCAGGACCCTGTGCAGTGACTCGGTAGTGACATTGTGCCAGACTGTCTGATGAAAGGAAAGCCACATGTGCTGTAAGGCAAGACACTGCTCTTAGAGCTCTCAA
This sequence comes from Anomaloglossus baeobatrachus, assembly GCF_048569485.1. Lineage (NCBI taxonomy): Eukaryota > Metazoa > Chordata > Amphibia > Anura > Aromobatidae > Anomaloglossus > Anomaloglossus baeobatrachus. The sequence continues at coordinate 797,651,084 of NC_134353.1, read as the reverse complement.
CCAGCGGCCACAGATTATGCACATGGCTGGAGCACCTAGTCCTGCAAATCGATTTACAGCTAACTGCACACAGCATGTCTTTCTAACAGTTAAAACCGATGGTGTGGTTGGGGGCGACAGCCTCAGGTTATTTTCTTTTCCTTTTAGTATTTTAGGCCTCGTTCACATATCCATGTGGCATCCGTTTTTTGTTAGATACACGTACACATTATAAGCTATTTTGCTGCTCACATGTCCGTGCTTTTACATGGACCGTGTGTCTGTCCAAAACACACAGAGACATGCTGTTTTTTTGGCCAGCACTGATGACAAAGGCCAATACAAGTTATGGGTTTATGAAAATTGCGTGCAATACTCCGATGACATCAGTGTTCTGTACGAGTTTAACAGTTCAAAGTATAGGAGAAGTTAATGTGGTTAATGATACATCCATTAAAAACACTGATGACCACTGATTTTAAAAATGGACACCCGATGTCACACTCCCAGTCGGATGCAAACACTGATGACACTGGTACCATTGTTTCATCTATGTGTTTAAACACTGATGTGTGAAGGAGGCTTAATGTATATTATTTAGCACAGTAATCACTTTTTTGTCTTTGCGTGACCTCTTCCTTTGTTTTGTCTATAAGATTTCCCAGTTCCTTCTTGATGACTGCTACAGAAATGGAACTGCTTGTCGAATCTTCTGCACTCAGCCGAGGCGTCTGGCTGCAATTGCCGTTGCAGAAAGGGTTGCTGCAGAAAGGGGAGAGAAAATTGGTCAAACTATCGGTTACCAGATTCGTTTAGAGAGCCGGTATGTGCATTATTTTCCTAATTTCCTAAGACTTCCAAAATCTCAGCCAAACCTGATTCCATTACAATCCACTGTGAGGCTAGTTTCCCAACAGTTTTTGAAGTCCATAAAAGTGGGATTCAGGCAGTCCCTGAGCAAGTAAAATAAGGCAATCAGGGCCTAACATTTGCAACATACAGTGTGTCCACCCATATCCTGTGCACCGCCATTAACTTGAGAACGGCGGCAGCTATAGGCATAGAAGTGGTGTCTAGATATAGTAAAGTAGCCATGCGCTGCGCAATGAAACCACCTATAGCGCCATCTGGTGGAAAACAACGGAGTTAGCATTTTTATCTCAAACGGAACGAGATAGAGAAAAAAAAAGTGAATTACAAAGTTGTAGTTGAAGACCCCTGATATGGGTTGTGATCTTGCATATTTTGGCCCAAATATTGACCAATATTTCATGTATTTTATACATCTTTTTCTTTGCACATTTTTCATCTTTTGCAGGGCGCAACCAAGCGCCTAAAGGGAATCTGTCACCAGGTTTTTGTTCCCCAATCTGAGAGCAGCATAATGTATAGACAGAGACCCTGATTCCAGCAATGTGTCACTTACTGAGCTGTTTGCTGTCATTTTGATAAACTAACTGTTTTAACTGCTGCAAGTCTAGCAGTTAGACAGAGCTCATGAATATGCTGGACTACTTGGCAGCACGCCAAGTAGTCCTCTAATGATAGTCACTGTTTAATCAGCAGTAGATTATCATATCTACACTAAGCAGCTCAGTAAGTCACACATCGCTGGAACCAGGATCTCTGTCTCTACATTATGGTGCTTTCAGATTAGGTGTTAAAGGGAATTCGGCACCAGGTTTTTAAGTGTTGGCTTGGGGAATTGGTGTTTCTGGAGTGCACTTATATAGCACTGTACAGCCTGCCCAATCTAATAATATGGGCATCACTGCAAGGCTGTGAGCCAGACACTGTGCACTACATGTATCTGTGTGATTGGCGCACTATACAAGCCTTAGCCATGTGTATTTGTAGTACTAGGTGACCGCCCCACCACTCCATGTCAGGTAAGTGTTTGATTGGTTGTTTCATCAATATTTTGCATGTGTGTTGCCTCATCTTTTATCATAGAGGCCTGCTGCATCCCCAGTGCATTAGTATTGTGTCTTGGTGCTAAGTCCAGCTGCCTTCGCTCTATGATGTTGTTCATATACTTTGAAGGGTATGATAAAAATAACACTTATATACGCCTACGGTGTTGGCGCCATTCCAGCTTTGTCAGAGATGAAGAGACGATGAAAGGGTTAAAATGTTACTCTGCCGTGCACAAGGGTAATCCAGGTATATCCAGAAAGTGATTTATTGTGAACGCATTTTAGGAGATTCCATCTCCATTAGACACCATCACTGGTGATTGTATCTCATGAAGGAGATGGAATCTCCAAAGACGCATTCATAATAAATCACTTTCTGGATATACCTGGATTAACCTTTTGCATGGCAGAGTGACATTTTAACCCTTTCATCGCCTCCTCATCTCTGACTACACGTGGGGCTGTGGCAGCCGTGCCTTTTATGCTGTAACAGTTGGTTGGGACTTGTACAACCCCTCAAGTTAAGCAGTACCTGTGCTTTTCCTTCTTGTCCTCACTGGGATGAGACCCTTTTTGCGCTCTTAGTCTTCCATCTCTTTCTGTTGTTCCATCATTGTAGGCACTCTCTCCCGGGATTGCCTTGGGACATGTTGCTTACATCCGATGGAAGTGTGCGCTGCTGCTCTCACTTCCTCCGGATGTATGTGATACGTCCTAAGGGGGGCAGAGTGAAGCAGCCGCTGATTGGCCACAAGGATTGTGTGACTTAACACTGTTATACAATCCCAGGAGAGATGGTGTCGAAAGCTGGAACGACACCGTCACCGGTGGTGGATACAAGTGTTATTATTTTAAAAGAGGAAAACATACACATTGAGAATAGGTTTTCCAATTGGTGGACAACCCCTTTAGAGGATCTTGGGCTAGTGCCTTACTGAGACATCTCACAGGAAGCCTTCAGAGGTCTTATGGAGGGTTACAGATATTTTTGCATTTTTCATTACATAATGATTTGGCCAAGTTAGAAACTGAAAAATTCAGTAACCAGTTAAATGGAATAACCGTGGGGTGATAGAAGGTCTGGAATTATTGCCATCAGAAAGTATACATTACTGGTCTACAGTAAATAAAAAATAATTTCTTTGTCGCTCCTAATTGGGAGACCCAGACAATTGGGTGTATAGCTATGCCTCCGGAGGCCACACAAAGTATTACACTAAAAGTGTAAAGCCCCTCCCCTTCAGCCTATACACCCCCCGTACTGCTACGGGCTCATCAGTTTTTATGCTTTGTGCGAACATCCACGCATAGCTCCACAGCTTAGTCAGCAGCAGCTGCTGACTATGTCGGATGGAAGAAAAGAGGGCCCATAACAGGGCCCCCAGCATGCTCCCTTCTCACCCCACTTTTGTCGGCGGTGTTGTTAAGGTTGAGGTATCCATTGCGGGTACGCAGGCTGGAGCCCACATGCTGCTTTCCTTCCCCATCCCTCAATTAGGGCTCGGGGTGAAGTGGGATCCCATCGGTCTCCAGGCACAGGAGACCGTGCTCCATCCACAGCTCCTGAGGACCCTGCTGGATAGGAGCCGAGCATCGTTCAGGGACATGGGGGTGGATCATCAATTTTCCAAAGTCAAATCTGACACCGGTCCAATCACTGACATATCTTGGCATGGAGTTTCATAGTCTTCCAGCGATAGTGAAGCTTCCGCTGGACAAACAGCGTTCACTACACACAGGGGTACAATCTCTCCTTCAAGGTCGGTCACACCCCTTGACGCACCTCATGCACTTCCTGGGGAAGATGGTGGCAGCAATGGAAGCAGTCCCTTTCGCGCAGTTTCACCTGCGTCCTCTTCAATGGGACATCCTACGCAAGTGGGACAGGAGGCCGACGTCCCTAGACAGGAACGTCTCCCTCTCTCAAGCAACCAAAGCTTCCCTTCGGTGGTGGCTTCTTCCCACCTCATTATCGAAAGGGAAATCCTTCCTACCCCCATCCTGGGCGGTGGTCACGACGGACGCGAGCCTGTCAGGGTGGGGAGCAGTTTTTCTCCACCACAGGGCTCAGGGTACGTGGACTCAGCAAGAGTCCTCACTTCAGATCAATGTTCTGGAGATCAGGGCAGTGTATCTTGCCCTAAAAGCGTTCCAGCAGTGGCTGGAAGGCAAGCAGATCCGAATTCAGTCGGACAACTCCACAGCGGTGGCTTACATCAACCACCAAGGTGGGACACGCAGGCGGCAAGCCTTCCAGGAAGTCCGGAGGATTCTGCTGTGGGTGGAAGCCACAGCATCCACCATATCCGCAGTTCACATCACGGGCGTAGAAAACTGGGAAGCAGACTTTCTCAGTCGCCAGGGCATGGACGCAGGGGAATGGTCCCTTCACCCGGACGTGTTTCAGGAGATCTGTTGCCGCTGGGGGATGCCGGACGTCGACCTAATGGCGTCACGGCACAACAACAAGGTCCCAACATTCATGGCTCGATCTCAAGATCACAGAGCTCTGGCGGCAGACGCCTTAGTTCAGGATTGGTCGCAGTTTCAGCTTCCTTATGTGTTTCTTCCTCTGGCTCTGTTGCCCAGAGTGTTACGCAAGATAAGGGCCGACTGCCGCCGCGCCATCCTCGTCGCTCCAGACTGGCCGAGGAGGTCGTGGTACCCGGATCTGTGGCATCTCACGGTCGGCCAACCGTGGGCACTGCCAGACCGACCAGATTTGCTGTCTCAAGGGCCGTTTTTCCATCTGAATTCTGCGGCCCTCAACCTGACTGTGTGGCCATTGAGTCCTGGATCCTAGCGTCTTCAGGATTATCTCAAGAGGTCATTGCCACTATGAGACAGGCTAGGAAACCAACGTCCGCCAAGATCTACCACAGGACGTGGAAAATATTCCTGTCGTGGTGCTCTGCTCAGGCGTTTTCTCCCTGGCCATTTGCCTTGCCCACTTTTCATCTCAATCAGGACATCTCCTTACCCTCGTTTTGTCCTCATCCAGTTCACCAATGTGAAAAGGATTTGCACTTGTTAGATCTGGTGAGAGCACTCAGAGTCTACATTTCTCGTACGGCGCCCCTGCGCCGCTCCGATGCTCTCTTTGTCCTTGTCGCTGGCCAGCGTAAAGGGACACAAGCTTCCAAATCAACCCTGGCTCGGTGGATCAAGGAACCAATTCTCGAAGCTTACCGTTCCTCGGGGCTTCCGGTTCCCTCAGGACTGAAGGCCCATTCTACCAGGGCCGTGGGAGCGTCCTGGGCCTTGCGACACCAGGCTACGGCTCAGCAGATGTGTCAGGCAACTACCTGGTCGAGCCTGCACACTTTCACGAAACACTATCAGATGCATACCTATGCTTCGGCAGATGCCAGCCTAGGTAGGCGAGTCCTTCAGGCGGCAGTTGCCCACCTGTAGGACGGAGCCGTTACGGCTCTATTATGAGGTATTATTTACCCACCCAGGGACTGCTTTTGGACGTCCCAATTGTCTGGGTCTCCCAATTAGGAGCGACAAAGAAGAAGGGAATTTTGTTTACTTACCGTAAATTCCTTTTCTTCTAGCTCCAATTGGGAGACCCAGCACCCGCCCCTGTTTTTTGTATACACATGTTGTTCATGTTAAATGGTTTCAGTTCTCCGATATTCCTTCGGATTGAATTTACTTTAAACCAGTTTATAATTTTTTCCTCCTTCTGGCTTTTGCACCAAAACTGATGAGCCCGTAGCAGTACGGGGGGTGTATAGGTTGAAGGGGAGGGGCTTTACACTTTTAGTGTAATACTTTGTGTGGCCTCCGGAGGCATAGCTATACACCCAATTGTCTGGGTCTCCCAATTGGAGCTAGAAGAAAAGGAATTTACGGTAAGTAAACAAAATTCCCTTCTTAATAAACTTCTGTTGTAAAATACATTTATTTAAAAAAATATCTTGCACTGTGCCCAATAGGGTTTCTCCAAAGACGCTCCTCACCTTTTGCACTAATGGCGTTCTCTTGCGGACTCTGATGGCTGGAGACACTACACTTTCAACAGTAACTCACGTCATTGTGGTAAGATGTGCTGCAGCTGCGCTATGTATAATGCTGAGAAATTGGAACGGGTGAAAGATATAAGGTGGTTTCCAGTTATGAAATACTTAGATGTTTGGGATTTGTGCAGTATGACCCCCCCTCCACCCCTATTAGTGGCCAAAGAAAAGGATTTAGGAGTCTTCATTCAGGAGAGGTGATGAAGGACCGTAATGTAAGCTATAGCCCCAGTCTTTTATAGCCAGTCTTCAGGCACCATCACTTTAGTTTGGACACTCACAGTAAAGTGGGCTTTACACGGTACGACCGATTGTGCAATTTCACAATCGATCGTACCCGCCCCCGTCCTTTTTGTGTCACGGGCAAATCGCTGCCCGTGGCGCACAAAGTCGGTAACCCCCGTCACACATACTTACCCGTCCATACGACCTCGCTGTGGGCGGCGAACGTCCACTTCCTGGAGTGGGAGGGACGTTCGGCGTCACAGTGACATCACACGGCCGCCGGCCAATGGAAGCGGAGGGGCGGAGATCAGCAGGATGTAAACATCCCGCCCACCTCCTTCCTTCCACATAGAGCTGGCAGCTGACGCGGGAGGCAGGTACGCGATGTTCATCGCTCCCGTGGTGTCACACGGAGCGACGTGTGATGCCACGGGAACGATGAACAACCGGCGCCCGAACCGATATTATGGAACCTAGCGAGCAATACACGACTCACGATTTGTAAGCAATACTGCGTCGCTAGGAGGTGTCACACAGGCCGGCATCGCCAGCGATGCCGGATGTGCGTCACAAAAACCGTGACCCTGACGATCTATCGCACGATAGATTGTCTGGTGTAAAGCAGCCTTTAGGCTCTCTTCTCACTTCTTGCAGTTGTATACATTGACAGGATTTCCCTGACGTATATTCCAGTGTACAGGAATGATGAGTCCTGCTTTGGCATTTAATCCCGCTATAAATATTATGTTAACAGCATATAACTACAATTGTTTTTTTTTTTTTTTTTTTTAGTGCTTTTCAATATATTCTCTCTCTTGCTGATTAATCCCCAGTACTGTTCATCTGAGTTTTCCATTATAGTCAGTGTTCTTCAGCTACAGTATGATAATCTTACTCCACTCTCCCTTCATTCAGGAAATAGTGGTTGGGTATCCAGTAGAAAATCTTTTAGGCTATGTGCGCACGTTGCGTATTTGCATGCAGTTACGCTGCGTATTGCACTGCAGCGTAACTGCATCCGTCCTGCGTCCCCAGCACAATCTATGAAGATTGTGTATAATCCATGCGCACGTTGCGTTTTTGAACGCAGCGATTTGGATGCAGGTCACGCTCTGTCTATGGTGGGGGCTGCATCCAGAGTGCATGAAATCGGCTTCTCACTGCATTCATTACGCACTGTTTCTGCAGCGATTTGAAGTGCACATGTGCTGTTCAAATCGCTGTGGGCACACAGCCTGAAGCATTTCTTCTTGGGAAAATATGCAATTTGGCTCTTGTTTCAGAAAGAAGACTTCCCTTAGGGGACTTGAAGCTGATATAGTCTGATCGCTTCTGCTGTAAGAGTGATGCTTCAGCACAGCCCCGTACAGCAGAAGTGCTGATCTCCTGTGAACAGCTGTGCTCGGTCAATGTTCACCAGAACTACGTCATAACAGTCACAGGGGTCATCAGCTGACCCCCAGATGTCATATGATAACCCATTGGCACCCTGTGTTCACGTCACCAGGCCACCAATGGGGGCGGGAATGATACGCTTCACGTCGGCAAACATTAACTCTTGCTGATAGAGATTGACAGTGGGATTTAACTGATCAACAGGCGTGGGTGGATCGGAGATCAGAGATCCACCCGCATCTGTTAGCTGCACATGTCTGCTGATCAGATCATCCGACATGTGCGGTGAAACAAGACTGCATTAAAGTGACACACACGACCTATGACTTACTGGTACGTCATAGGTCATGAACGGGTTAACTAAGACATCTGGGGATCTATATATTCTATGGATAACAAATAATTGTGAAAGCCTTTTGAGTTCAATGGGAGTTTAGGAACATATTCCTGAATATCTGATAATGTTTCCTCTGCAATATTACTAATCTCTATCTTCCATTTTTGCTTAACAATGAGCAGAATTTTCTTTATCGTTCTTTTGGGAGACCCAGACCATGGGTGTTTAGCTTCTGCCTCTGGAGGACACACAAAGTACTACACTTAAAAGTGTAGCTCCTCCCTCTGAGCTTATACACCCCCTGGTGAGCCAGTCCCAGCCAGTTTATTGCTTTGTGTCAGGAGGCATACATCCACACATGCATTCTCATATGATTTTTTCCTTTTGGAATGAGATTGAAGAAGTGCGGGTCCACGTCTGGACCCCCGGCATGTCCCTTCTCACCCCACTGTGTCGGCGGTGTTGTAAGGTTGATTTTAAAGGCTGGAGCCTTACATGCCGTGCTCCTTCACCATCCCTCCTGGGCTCTGGCTTGAAGTGCGAGCCAGCACGGTTTCCCTGCCTGGCAGGAGATCGGTCTCCATCCGCAGCCCTTCAGGACCCTGCTGGACTGGAGCACTCATCCCCAGGGACCTGGCCCTGCGTCTCAGCAGCTAAGTACCTGAGACGTTTATATTTTGGGGGTTCCTGTACTTTATTGTTGGGGAGAGTGTGCTTACTGTATTTGTAGGCATTTCCGGCGGGTTCTCTAGCTGTCGCCCGAGAACCGCGCCGATGGTGCCTGCGCGTCGGCCTCGCCGCTCAAATTTGCTTTGCTGGAGGCCTAGTTTCTGTTCTCTGCCCTCGCATGTCATTCATGCAGAGGGACAGGCTCGGCTCCTCCCGGCGGCCGTTCTGCACAGGGGAGGGACACTCCCCACTGCTGTGCGTGTCTCCTCCCCTGTAGGTCTCTATGGCCCTCCAGTTCCCGCTCTCAAGCCAAGTCCCGCCCCCTCTCTTCACTCCGGTGGCCATCTTCTCAGACAGAGTTCACTCGGCGCTGGTCTGCACTCTGCATCCCTGCTGAAGTGCTGTGCTTGGGGGTCTGGGCTTCGGGATCTGGAGGGCACACAACACCGCTCCAGCGGTCTGGTAAGCCACAACCGGCTCTGGTTGTGGACCTCTGTATATACTCTCTGGGGTGCATTCTCTTGCAGAGCCACCACTCCAGCAGCATGTCTCACACGAGGAGCAAGGCTCCAAAGCTTTATTCTGTATGCGCTGCATGTAAGCTCCTGCTGCCTGAACCGAGCACCTTTCCTCATTGTGATGTCTGCTCTAACTTGGCAGGGCCACAGCCTGGAGTCTCACCCCCAGTGGTCTCTCAGGCTGCTCCTGCTCCTGTGGCTGAACCCCCGGCCTGGGTAGAGTCCTTTTCTAGGTCTATCTCCCAGTCTTTTGCTGAGTCCATGGGACTTCTGTCCAGGACTTTTTTAAATATGCATCAGCCCCCTTTGCAGGGTGCCCCTACTGCTATGGGTCCCTTAGGTTCGGAGCTCACAGAGGACTCATCATCAGGGCCCAGACCCCGTCCTCCTGAGAAGAGACGCAGGGTTCCCTCTCCCTCCTCCTCTCGTGGCTCTGATTCGAGAGCTGACTCGCAGGATGAGGAGGATGCCTTTACAGGGGGCTCGGAGGCTAACTCCATGTACCCCATTGATCTGTCCGAGGGTGACTCAGATCTTAGTGACTTGATTGCTTCCATTAATTCTGTACTGGATCTCAATCTGCCAGTATCAGAGGAGCAAACTTCTCTGGCAGAAAAGCACCAGTTTACCTCGCCTAGGAGAGTAAAGAGTGTGTTCTTTAACCACTCCAGTTTTCAGGCCGCTGTGACCAAACCCAGGGCCTGTCCTGACAAGCGCTTCCCAAAGCGTGGTTCTGATGACCGTTTTCCCTTCCCACCTGAGGTGGTCAAGGAGTGGGCTCAGTCCCCAAAGGTAGACCCTCCGGTGTCTAGGCTCTCAGCCCGGACCGTTGTGTCGGGGGCTGATGGCACCTCCCTTAAGGATTCCACTGACCGGCAGATTGACCTTCTGGCCAAATCCGTGTATGAAGCGGCGGGGGCCGCGTTTTCCCCGGCTTTTGCAGCAGTGTGGGCTCTCAAGGCCATCTCTGCTTCTCTAGAGGAGATGCATTCCCTCACCAGGGACTCTATGCCCGGAATGGTTGCCTTAACTTCCCAAGCTTCAGCTTTTTCATCTTATGCCATGTCTGCCATGCTGGAGGCTTCTCACCGCACTGCGGTGGCTTCGGCTAATTCCCTCGTTATCCGCAGGGTCTTGTGGCTTCGAGAGTGGAAGGCAGATGCTTCTTCAAAGAAGTACCTTGCTGGGCTTTCTTTTGCTGGGTCCCGGCTGTTCGGTGAACAGCTGGATGAACTTATTAAGGAAGCTACTGGCGGGAAGAGTACTTCCATGCCACAAACCAAAACCAGGAAACCTGCCCAGGGTCGGAATCAGTCGAGGTTTCGTTCCTTTCGTTCCTCCAACTGGTCGTCCTCTAAGCCCTCGGCCTCATCCGCTAACTCAGCCAAGGACCAGAAATCCAACTGGCGCCCAAAAGCGCGTCCACAGAAGACCGCAGGAGGTGCTGCCACTAAGGCAGCCTCCTCATGACTCTCTGCCCGCGCCGGCGACGTCCTTAGTCGATGGCAGGCTCTCCCACTTTGGCGACGCTTGGTTTCAACACGTCTCCGATCAGTGGGTGAGAGATATCATCTCCCACGGCTACAGGATAGAATTCTCCTCCAGCCCGCCAAACAGATTTTTTCTTTCAACTCCCCCTTGCTCCAAGGTCGCCACCTTCTCGCAGGCCGTGGCAGCCTTGCAGGCCAACGGAGTAATTGTACCAGTTCCCGCCCGGGAACGGTTCAGAGGTTTTTACTCAAATCTCTTCCTAGTCCCCAAAAAAGACGGTACCTTTCGGCCCATCCTGGATCTCAAGCTTCTCAACAAGCATGTTCAGGTGCGGCACTTTCGCATGGAGTCCCTGCGATCAGTCATTGCCTCAATGACCCAAGGGGATTTCCTGGCATCCATCGACATCAGAGATGCTTATCTGCATGTGCCAATTGCAGTTTCCCACCAGCGTTGGCTACGTTTTGCAATAGGGGAAGATCATTTCCAATTCGTGGCTCTCCCCTTCGGGTTAGCCACGGCCCCTCGGGTATTCACCAAGGTCATGGCAGCAATGATTGCGGTTCTGCACCTCCAGGGGGTGGCAGTGATTCCTTACCTGGACGACCTTCTAGTCAAGGCTCCATCCAGCGCAGACTGTCAGCGGAGTGTCTCGCTCACTCTCGCCACTCTAGCCCAATTCGGGTGGTTGGTCAATCTGTCTAAATCCACTCTAACTCCCACCCAGAGCCTCACGTACCTAGGGATGCAGTTCGAGGCTTTGTCGGCACTTGTGAAGTTGCCCTTAGTCAAACAGCTGTCCCTCCAGCTAGCGGTGCGCTCTCTGCTGAGGCCCCGCCGTTATACCCTCAGGCGTCTGATGCAGGTGCTGGGTCAAATGGTGGCGTCCATGGAGGCTGTTCCCTTTGCCCAGTTCCATCTGCGCCCCCTGCAGCTGGACATTCTCCGCTGTTGGGACAAGCGGCCTTCCTCCTTACACAGGTTAGTGGCTCTGTCGCCACAGACCAGGAGCTCTCTTCAGTGGTGGCTTCGGCCCCTCTCCCTGTCCCAGGGGCGCTCCTTCCTGGCCCCGCCCTGGGTGATTCTCACCATGGATGCCAGTCTATCCGGCTGGGGAGCGGTATATCTCCACCACAGAGCTCAGGGCACTTGGACTCCGTCCGAGTCAGCCCTTTCAATCAATGTGCTGGAAACCAGAGCCGTGTTTCTAGCTCTCCTATCTTTTCACCACCTGTTGGCGGACAGGCACATTCGAGTCCAGTCAGACAACGCGACAGCGGTTGCCTACATCAATTACCAAGGCGGGACTCGCAGCCGCCAGGCAATGTTGGAGGTACAATGCATCCTTCAATGGGCGGAGGACTCCAAGTCCACCATATCCGCAGTCCACATCCCGGGCGTGGAAAACTGGGAGGCAGATTATCTCAGCCGTCAAACCGTGGACGGTGGCGAGTGGTCCCTGCACCCGGCAGTGTTTCAGTCAATCTGCCGCAAATGGGGCACTCCGGACGTGGACCTAATGGCATCCCGTCACAACAACAAGGTTCCTGTTTACGTGGCTCGCTCCCGCGATCCCCAGGCATTCGCCGCGGACGCTCTGGTTCAAGACTGGTCCCAGTTTCGTCTGTCCTACGTGTTTCCCCCTCTAGCTCTCTTGCCCAGAGTCCTGCGCAAGATCAGAATGGAGGGCCATCGAGTCATCCTCATTGCGCCGGACTGGCCCAGGTGAGCTTGGTATCCGGACCTGCTCCATCTGTCCGTAGAGATGCCGTGGCATCTCCCGGACCGTCCAGACCTGCTCTCGCAAGGTCCGTTTTTCCGCCCGAATTCTGCGGCCCTCAAATTGACGGCGTGGCTCTTGAGTCCTGGATTTTGACGGCTTCTGGTATTCCTCCTGAAGTCATCTCCACTATGACTCGGGCCCGTAAGTCTTCTTCCGCTAAGATCTATCACAGGACTTGGAAGATTTTCCTGTCCTGGTGTCGCTCTACCGACCATCTCCCTTGGCCATTCTCCTTGCCGACCCTTCTGTCTTTTCTTCAGTCCGGTCTGCAGCTAGGACTGTCCCTCAACTCTCTCAAGGGACAAGTCTCAGCTCTGTCAGTTCTGTTCCAGCAGCGTCTCGCTCGGCTGGCTCAGGTCCTCACCTTCATGCAAGGCGCGTCTCACATCATTCAGGAGAGTCTCTGATTTGGCTGCGCTCTCCTCAGAGTCACCTTTTTTAGTTTTTCATGAAGACAAGGTGGTTCTCCGTCCGACTCTGGACTTTCTTCCTAAGGTGGTCTCTCCCTTCCACCTTAACCAGGACATTACCTTGCTGTCCTTCTGTCCGGCTCCTGTTCATCGCTTTGAAAAAGCGCTGCATACTCTAGATCTGGTGCGTGCTCTCCGGATCTATGTGTCTCACACCGCTGTGATTAGGCGGTGCACCTCTCTTTTTGTGCTAACCACAGGTCGGCGCAAGGGCCTCCCTGCTTCTAAGCCGACCTTAGCCCGTTGGATTAGGTCGACCATTTCGGACGCCTACCAGAGTACTCAGGTGCCTCCCCCGCCGGGGATCAAGGCACATTCGACCAGAGCTGTCGGTGCCTCTTGGGCTTTCAGGCACCAGGCTACGGCTCAACAAGTCTGTCAGGCTGCCACTTGGTCTAGCCTGCACACCTTTTCGAAGCACTACCAAGTGCATGCTCATGCTTCGGCAGATGCGAGCTTGGGCAGACGCATCCTTCAGGCGGCTGTCGCCCATTTGTGAAGTTAGGTTCTGCCTACTTCTTAGTTTTTCTGTTTATTTCCCACCCAGGGACTGCTTTGGAACGTCCCATGGTCTGGGTCTCCCAAAGGAACGATAAAGAAAAAGAGAATTTTGTTTACTTACCGTAAATTCTGTTTCTTATAGTTTCGTATTGTGAGACCCAGCACCCTCCCTGTTGCCTGTTGGCAAGTTCTTGTTCCGCGTGTTATCACCGGCTGTTGTCGTGGACAGAGTCTCCGGTTGTTCCGGCTCTTGTTCTGTTCTACTTGTGGGTGGCTATTCTCCTTCAGCTTTTGCACTAAACTGGCTGGGACTGGCTCACCAGGGGGTGTATAAGCTCAGAGGGAGGAGCTATACTTTTAAGTGTAGTACTTTGTGTGTCCTCCGGAGGCAGAAGCTAAACACCCATGGTCTGGGTCTCCCAATATGGAACTATAAGAAAAAGAATTTACGGTAAGTAAACAAAATTCTCTTTTTTCACAAAAAGGTATATAACAGATCATTGTACACAATATAAATAACCCCCTGGTATTCCCTGATGAGCATGCACAATCCTCTGTTCATTAAATGATCAATATTTCAGCTTTGCATCAACTTTATTTTCATAACCTAAACCAAATTTGGGAGGCTTTCAGCTTTCCAAAGAGTAATTTATGAAACCAATGGATGAATTTAAAGTCAGGTTATAAGCTTTTATTTACATAACATGGATAAGTGACAGAACCTCTGTCAGGGAGTGTATGTCACATAGGTTGGAAAAAAGCCCTAGGTCCATCCAGTTCAACCTTCCTCCACCAATTATACATTTCATCACTAAATCCTTTATAGCTGACAATGTTGTGTGTACTGAGGAAATCATCCAGTCTTTTTTTTTTTTTAAAAGCCCCCTTTTTATAGTATCTGCCACTACTACCTCTTGTGGTAGGGCATTCCACAGTCTGACTGCTCTAACTGTAAAGAACCCTTTCCTATTTAGCTGCCAAAATTGCCTTCTACTCACAGTAAGTGTTCCCTGGTCCTCAGTATGGTCTTTGGAAGGAATAAGTCATGTGCCAGTCCTCTGTATTGACCACACATGAATTTATACATATAAATGAGATCTCCTCTGAGACGTCTTTTGTCTAAGTTAAACAAATCTCTCGTCATATGGGAGGCCTTCCATTCCTTGCAATAATCATGTTGAACACCTTTGAACTAACTTTTAAAATGTGGAGCCCAAAACTGAATCCATATTCTAGATGTGGCCTTATAAGTGATTTATAGAGGGGCAATACGTTGAGATCACGGGATCTAATCTCTCTTTTTATACATCCTAAAATATTTGCATTTGTAGCTGCTGCTTGACATTGAGTGCTGATGCTCAGTTTACTTGTAACCAGAATCCCCAACTCTTTCTCCTGTTCTGTAGTCCTGAGTATACTTCCATATAATGTATATGCAGTGTGAGACTGTGACCGGGGTTATCTATGACGGCCGGTACGTCTCGCCCCGGTTGTGCTCACTCCATGATAGAAAGTAACTCCACTCCGGGGTTAATGCTGTTTCCCTACAGGGTTAAAAGGAAACAGAAAGATGGGCGTGGGAGCTTAGTGTGTGAGGGAGTGAACACAACTCCCTGAGTTCTCTGCCGGAGAGGCCCATGTGTAATGTTATGGACTTTTGTTTGACTATTAAACCGGATGCTGTGAACCTTGATGCCTGGATCCCGTGTCTTCTGCTGCGCAGCCGACCACGCTACCTCACATATGGTGGAGAACGTGGGCATGCCAGCCCGGTGAGGTGTAGCTGCCATTTCTGGTGACCCGGTAGCACATGTCCTGGATTCAAGCGGCTATACTACAGCCCAAACCCGGCGACGTTATGGAGGACATACTAAGGCAGCTGGCTCAGGCTACTGCACAGCAACAGCAGACTAATACACACCTGCTCCGGACGTTGGATCATCAGCAGCAATCCTTGAAATTGCAGGAACAGAGGCACCAAGAACAGATGGTCCTCCTGGCCAAGTCGATCCGTGCCGGACCGGCAGCAACGACCCCGGGACCGGGTGACGACGGCAGCGTCCGGAAAGCGGTGAGACAAGCGTTGCAAAAGATGACCCCGGGGGATGATGTAGAAGCGTTCCTGGCGGTGTTTGAGCGGGTGGCCGAGCGGGAAAAGCTGCCGACCCCCCAGTGGGCTGAGGTATTGTCGCCCTATCTGACGGGGGAGCCCCAAAAAGCGTACCTGGACCTCTGTACCGAGGACGCCATAGACTATGCAACCCTGAAAGCCGAAATACTTGCTCGATTGGGGGTGAATACCTATGTACGGGCTCAGCGGGTAAATCAGTGGTTCTATGAGGAAGCCAAACCCGTACGCTCACAGGCCTATGACTTGTTGCATCTCGTAAAAAAGTGGTTGCAGCCTGACACTCTGAGCCCGGCGCAAATGGTGGAAAGGGTAGTTGTTGATCGTTTTGTGCGCACCTTACCCGTCACTATTCAACGGTGGGTAGGACAGGGCGACCCAAGTACCCTGGATCAATTAGTGGGCCTGGTAGAGCGGCATGTGGCTACGCAGGACTTGATACGGGACACTGAGACTTTGCGTACCGCCCGTCGGTCCGGCCCCTCCAAGCCTAGGGACCCACCGCTGACACCGGTACGGGAATCCGCTACCGTCCCGTCTGAGGCCGTACCCTCCATCCCTGAGGTCCGGAAGGTTATGTACCCCAAACGACAACTCGTCAAGGGGGTTTCCTTCCCTATTAGATGTTGGCGGTGCCAGCGGGTGGGACATATGGAAGCCCAGTGTCCACTCACCACGGAGCCCATGGATTGTGGGGTTACCCGGCGGGGTTCAATGTATGCTCAGGTGGTGTGTACCGCTGACCTGGTCTCCCCAGAGACGGAGCCCCACTTGTGCCAAATACAGGTGAATGGATGTCCGGTTACCGGCTTGTTGGATTCCGGAAGCTTAGTGACCCTTGTGCGATCAACTCTAAGGGCTAAAGTAAAGGCCACAGGACGTACCGTGGGGGGGGTTTGCATACATGGGGACCGCCGAGACTATCCCACGGGGATTGTCACCATCACAGCACCTTGCGGTCAGGTGCAACATGAGGTGGGACTTATTAACTCTCTTCCCTATGACGTGATCCTAGGAAGGGATCTGCCCTATTTTTGGACTTTATGGAAGGGACCTCCTAAGTCCCCTCAGATATTGGTCAGTCCGGGACCTGAGCCCTACAATCCTGAATCCGGGACGCCTGCCATAGGGGTCCCCATGATAGGGACAGAGTGTGAACCCGATAGGTCGCCCCTAGAGGTATTGGCAGGAGAGGCTGAGACGGTCGAGCCCATCCCGGACTTGGAGGCATCCCCGGATGCGTTTGGGACAGCCCAACTCCAGGACCCTACATTAATACATGCCCGGAATCGGGTGACGGTAATTGACGGGGTGGCACAGCTGCCCGGTGCCCAGGTAAGGTACCCCCATTTCGCTCTTAAGCAGGATTTACTCTACCGGGTAGATGAAATACGGGGCGTGGGGGTAGAGCAGTTGGTGGTGCCCCAGCCGTATCGCCGGCGGGTCCTCGACTTGGCTCATAAACACCTGATGAGTGGCCACCTAGGGGTCAAGAAAACGCAGGAGCGAATATTGCAAAGGTTCTATTGGCCCGGGGTCTTTGGGGAGGTAAAACGGTTCTGCGAAACCTGCCCGGAGTGTCAGCTTACCGCACCACTGGCCCACTTTCGCAGTCCGTTGGTGCCGTTACCCATTATAGAAGTCCCTTTTGAACGGATAGGGATGGATCTGGTGGGGCCCCTCGTAAAGTCTGCTCGAGGGCACCAACACATCCTAGTGATCGTTGACTATGCCACCCGGTATCCAGAGGCGATATCTCTCAGACATACTGCGGCGAAGCTTATAGCTCGGGAGTTGTTTTCTGTGTTCTGCCGGGTGGGGTTGCCCAAGGATATCCTTACAGATCAGGGGACCCCATTCATGTCTAAAGTGACCAAAGAACTATGCCGGCTACTCCAGATCAAGCAGTTGCGTACGTCTGTGTATCATCCTCAGACGGATGGGTTAGTAGAACGATTCAATAAAACCCTGAAAACCATGCTAAAAAGGGTGATCTCCAAAGACGGGAAAGACTGGGATATGATGCTTCCCTATTTGATGTTTGCCATACGAGAGGTGCCACAGGCATCCACGGGGTTTTCGCCTTTTGAATTGTTATACGGGCGACATCCCCGGGGATTGTTGGACCTGGCAAAGGAAACATGGGAGCAAGAGCCCACCCCCCATAAAAGTGTGATTGAACACATTTTGGGTATGCAGAACCGCATAAGCGCGGTCATGCCAATTGTGAAGGAGCATTTACAGGAGGCTCAGGCCGCGCAAAGCGGCCGCTACAATAGACAAGCCACCGTGCGGACCTTTAAACCCGGGGATCGGATGTTGGTATTGATCCCCACGGCGGAGAGTAAATTCCTGGCTCAGTGGCAAGGCCCCTACGAGATAAAGGAAAGAGTCTGGGTGGTCAACTATAAAGTATTGCAGCCCGGTAGGCGGAAACCTGAACAAATATACCATGTCAACCTATTAAAACTGTGGCAGGAACGGGAAAGCCTGATGGTTGATTTTTCCCCATCTCCCTCCTCTTCGGGTCGTTCAAACCCGGCTCCAGCAACCTCCGGAGAGGACGAACCGGAAGTAAGGATTGGAGAAGCCCTCACCAAGCAACAGAGGCGAGAGGCCAGACGGCTGGTTCAGCAGAACCCCGATGTCTTCTCCGAGTTGCCGGGTAGGACCAGTCTGATTCGACATGACATTGTCACCGAGCCCCACCTGAAGGTTCGCCTGAAGTCATACCGCGTACCGGAGGCTCGAAGACAAGCCATATCAGAGGAAGTGAAGACAATGCTACGCCTGGGGGTCATCGAAAAATCCCGGAGTGAATGGGCTAGTCCCATTGTCCTAATACCAAAACCCGATGGCTCCTTAAGATTCTGCA